>NW_026068307.1:271293-297824 GCF_014885135.2 Alexandromys fortis
TTTTTTTTCAATAAAAAATTATATTTAAAAAAATAAAAATAAATAAATAAATACATGAATAAATTTAAAAAAATAAAATAAGAAAATATAATTCATTTTTGACAAAAATAATGTTAAACACAATTTTAATCTTATTCCATGGGTTATTACATAATATGCAATTAATTTCTTTAAATTCTAGTTATCTTCAGTGCTATAGAGCTTTAGATCTAGTACCTCATTTTAGCTGTGTAGGTGTCAACTCTGTTCTTACCACTTTACCTGTCTCTATATCTACCTCATGTATTTACTGCGTTTGTATCCCAATAAGTACCTAACAAACAGCTCTTTTATCTTTCTGTACATTAATATTGTACTGAAGTTCCATAATTGGTGATAGAAATGACCTCTGTTATAAATGTTATGGCTGTATATATGTGTCTACAGTCCTCAGTTTCATTTCAATACATTTACTTGTATTTCCATAAATTAATCTTATAAACTGAATTTAGCAGATACCTAGAATTATTCCTTCAACATAAACACAGCTAGAGGCATGAGACTTCTGAAAACTCATTGGTGAATAATGGTAGTTTGGTAAATATGGTACTAATTTCCTCAGTGACATAGCTAACACCAGGTATAGCTAAGTGGTAAGTTGATAAAACTACCACCTATACTCAATCATGAAATTCTTATTGAATTCAATGATTTCAAAAAAAATTAGAGAGACAGACATAGGAACACAACAGTTGAAAAAAAGAAGACTTTTCACAAGAGAGGCACAAGATGAGAAAGGTGACTAAAATTAATTACATGAATTTATAGAATGTCAGGTTCTGTAGTTCTATAATAGAACTTGATATTAGGGATGGTGATGTCTCTGGAAGTTTCTCTATGTTCTGCAACCAAGCTCTTTAGTTAACAGTGAAATTTACATCAAAACAACTTCATTGCTATATTTTTTATCTCAATAAGAATGATCATAAGCAAGAAAAATTGCCACAAATGCAGGCATGGATGTGGGAAGAGGGTAATTCTTAGTCACCCAGAATAGAAGTATAAACTAGTGTAGTGACTTTGAAAATAAGTTTGGTATTTCAACTAAAATTAATAAATAAAACTATACTCAGCCCAAGGCATAAGTTACTTAAGCATGCATTCAATAATGCTACATCTTATAGAGACACTCACACATCAAGGTTCATTTCTTCTTGATTCATAGCACCTGGGATATGAAATCAACCTATTTTCCAACAAAGGATGAATAGATATCAAAAATGTAGAACACTAAGACAATGGAATATTAATCACTGCTAAAGCATGAACAGTCAAATCTATAGGTAAGTGGATGAACAAGAAAAAAATATGATGAGTGAGGACACCCAGATCTTAAAAGACAAATGGTTCATAATCTTTCTTGTAACTGGTTCCTGGAATTGAATATTATGTTTTGTGAGTTTAATTTGCAGATTCCAAGAAAGTAGAAATGGGCCCTTATTATCTGAGGAATTAAGGTGGAGGATATAGTAAAATATGGATTAATGAAGGCAGATGGGGAAAACAAGAGACAGAAATTTTGAAACATGAAGTGGTGCTGAATAGTGAATAAAGGAGTTTCTGTAGGGTAAACTAAAATTAAGTATTATAAAAAAGCTAATTTTAACTCCAGAATCTTGAAGTGTAAGTAAAAAATAAAACTGTAGACATTATAGAATGAATGTGGGATGACAAAACACCCAGGTTATTGGAAGCAAAGGACTTGTGTAGACACACTAAATTACAATATACAATATTTTTCTATAACAAAATACTTGGAGATAACAAACAGTTCATAGATGTCTAGTTTTATATTTGGTATTTGATTTGAGTTGTTAGAGTAATCTTGTGTTAAGATAATTATTTGGTTTTATGTATCTGCTGATTCAATATTTTATCAAAAATAAATTTAAGAAAGGTGTATACAAAATTAGAGACATCTTAGTTAAGACTTACAGTTTAGTAATAAGTCTTGTCTGTTTCTTATCATACTCAATGGTTTGGTGACATATATGCTTGCCAAAAACTGAATAAAAATCATATGCACGAGTTTTGTATTTTGTTTTAACTTGCTAGTCTTTGAAGAGAGGTATCATGACGGACAGTGCTTCTCCCCACAGACAGGAGTTATTAATTGTACACCTCAGTACCAGGCACAGGAAAATCCCCTAAAACTTATGGAAGATCCCTCACTAGACACTGAAAACACTGTGAGGCATTGGAAAGGTTCTTGGTTGACCAGAAAAAAAAATCCACAGTTTGGCCTTATTACTGAGAAGAAATTTAATATCTCAACAAATTGTAGGAGCCAGAAGTGTAAATGACTCTAAGTAAAAAGGGTCTTCCTGACATAACAGGACTGATAGGTGCTCATATGAACTCACAGAGACTATGACAATGTGCACAGAGCCTGAAAAAAATCAAGCAAATGGGATCCCTGTGTTGAGAGAGGGATATGAACACAGACTCTCACCCCAAACAAAACAGTTTTTGGAATTTACCTAATAATGCAAAGGAATATTTGTATTCTATAATGGAGTATCATTCAGCAAACTAACCAAACATAAGGATAGACACATAATCAGCAGTAGAAATACAACACAGAATTACCTCAGTGACATTTTTGTAGATATTTTATCATATACCATTTTGTTTTTTTTTTTATTTTTTTAGTATTATTGGTCTATTGCCCATGTTTCATAGTTCCAGAATTGAATTATTATGAGGTGTGTGTGTCTGCATAGTTTGTTTTAAGCTGCTTTAATGCATTTTTAAAGTTCTTGTTTTCTTATTTCTTTGATTTCTACAGAGAAAAGGAAAGTGGGTAGAGTTGGGAAGGTAAGGATGTAGGAAGGAACCTGGAGAACTTGGTGGAGGGGAATCAATGATCAGAATATACTACACGATTTAAAAAAAATAAACTCTAAAAAGTAAATAGAAATAACAAAATAAACAAGACTAGAAACCTGTGAAGAGTTAGCAAAGATTCTTTTTTTGCTTAAGCATGGAATCATCAATCACAGCAGGCAAAGTTCTGCTAGTAGACTTCAGGACAGAAACCACAGAGATATAGAGTCCCCCTACACACTGACCTCATCTCTGTACTATGCATTCTTGGCTTCACTGTGCCCCTTGTTGGTCCTGAACTGCCCTACACACTGGTTTGTAATGGCTTAAACTGAAGTTGCACAATCTTAGCTGAAGCTGTAACATAACATAACCCTTAAACTCATTGCTCACAGAGCTCAGATTCAAGAGTAACAGCAATTGTTTATCTGGAGAGGTTGACTGTATGCCTCAAAGATTGATGATAAGGTGTGGCTATATAAATATCAATGTCCTTTAAATTCCTGGTTTACCTCTGGTGGCAGCTGGTTTCATCCCTAACAGTACCAAAGTAAAAGCGGGTGACACAAGAGGGAATAGGGTATTCGTTACCTTCCTCAGGATACACCTGGAGCTGAGCACCAGAGGTCAGAACCACAATGTTTCTTGATATTAAATGCAGCTCTCATGCATCCATGAATAAATTCCTGGCACACTCAAATATAGGAGTTAGCTGAAAGATGAGGGAACACTGTGATAATCACATTAGAAAAATATATTCATGTTGAGAAGGAGATAGAAAACAAGGGAAAGCTTTCTGAACTGAAAGAGAAGAGTAGTGAATGGGGGTAGAGTGGGGAAATGGGGGAGGCAACATAAGGAAATGAAGGAAAGAAAACTGTAGTCTGATTGTAAAATAATTGCAAAATGTTCATAATTTTAAACAAGGTACTTGAAAATCAAATGCATACATACATCAAAATATGAACCATCATAACCAAGTATGCCTTTTCTTGGTAGTGAAGTGATGTTTGATACATGTGTGTCAACAAATCTATTGAGCCAAATAAATGGACTTAAAGACAGAAAAAAATCAAGGCAACAATTGTTGCAACTTAATCTGTTTCTCATACCACATTTGCATGTATTTAAAGAAATAAGGGGAGAAAGGAAATCTCTTTGCAAAGGACCCTCCTGTATAGAGGATTCTTATACAGCCTTTTCTCTCTGTGTCTGCCATTTCAAACCCAGTAACCTTTTATTCCTCGAAAGAACACATGTTAGTAAAGATTTCAAGGAGTTAAACTTTTCCACCAATGATGGATACCTTTGGAAAATACCCCCACAAATATGAGAAGGCACTATGCAGGATTTTGTATGCATGTGTTTAAGTATGTGAAGTGTAGTTAACTATATAAAAGCAAAAATATGAACCACAGAAATGATATTCTATTACTTTTCACTACAATTTCATAATTTTTGTAAGCACTTAATATTGCAGGGGAAAAACAAATTTTCAGTATTAATATGGTATCCTGTGGATTGTCCATTCACAGCAAAATACCCTTAAGGGAACACCTGCTACCCATTATAGATGGTCAGATCTCCCGGAAAAGAGTCATTCCCAGCCAAAGCAATATGGAATTACACAGACACACTCCTCTCATCATAGAATCCACTCACAAATGGCTGGACACTGCGATTTTGATGAGATCATCTGAACTTCTTCTTCTAAGTTAAACTATGTTAGGGTCATAATATGTATGAGATGGTGTAATGTCTGTAAACATGAGCAACAGTTTTCCTGGAATATATTTAGACATTGGTTTCTAGAATTTCTCATTTACTCTTTTGGTTTTTGCACATGATATAATAATGTACATAAGTCACCAAAAAAAAAACTCAACCAAAGAACTCCTACAGCTGATAAGTACATTCAGTGATAGGAAGGATATAAGATCAACTCAAAAAGAAAAAAAGAATCAGTCGTCCTTCTATACACAAAGGATAAAGAAGCAGAGAGGAAAATCAGAGAAACATCACATTCCACAATAGCCACAATATCATAAAATATCTTGGCATAACACTAAGTAAGGAAGTGAAAGATCTATTTGACAATAACTTTAAGATTTTTCAACTTTTATAAGAGGTCCTGCCATGAAACACTTATATGATGTTGATGAAAAACTAACCACGTGCTTTTTTTTGGTTTTCAGCAGTAGCAGGAAAAATGCAGAACCATTTTAAAATGCTGGCTTTCTGGGTGATCCTGGCAGCACAAACGTTGACTCTTTCAGACAGGAGGTACAGCTCCAGAGCATTTGAGTACAGTTTGTGGGCAGACTGCTGTAGCATGCTAGCTGGAAAGAACCTTGAAATGTCAAAAAGTTGTGGCAATAAACACGGCTCTGGCCAGTACCTCTGGCATGAGGCTGGAATCACAGAAAGCTAAGGAATAGCCTTGATCCATTTGTCAAAGACATGGCTTTAATCCTATCCATATTGCTTAGCAAATTTAAGACTCACATAGTCAGAAAGAGATAGATTCAAAGACAATATACCCTCTAAATGTTTAAAAATATATGTAGACTTGGGAGAAAAAAGAAAAAAAAGAGAGCAGTTGGGTGTGGTGGTACCCACCTTTAATTACAAAGCTTGGGAGACAAAGGTAGGCAGACCTCAGTTAATTAAAGGTGTGGCAGTACACACCTTTAATCCTAGCACTTGGGAGGCATAACAGGCTGATCTCTCTGAGTTCAAGGACAACCTAGTATACAGAGGGAGTTCCAGGACATTTAAAGATACACAGAGAACCTGTCTCAAAAATCCAAAAGTTAAAAGTAAAAATAAAAGTAATAGAGGTTAAAATAAAGCCATGTAAAGATGAAAAATACACAGAGAGTCTGGATACTGTATGTTATCATGTTCTCTTTGAATTGTTTGAATGCTGAGGAAAGAGCAACATCTGATTAAAGATATTTATTTATAAATGATGCTGAATTAATCCAAGATAGATATTTTGAAAATATCTTGACTTCAAAATTGAAGTCAAAAGGTATGTTACTTTGGAGAAGAGTATTTGCTTTTGTTTCCACAGAAAAGGAGAGGCCTTGGATTCATTCTGAGTTAAGAAAAATAAAGTTTGATTAAAGAAGACCAAGTGAGAAATCTCTGATAGTAGCAGATGGCCCAGATATCTGAGTTTTACATCCAGAACAGATTCAAGATGCTGCCTGAGATGATCAAGCCAGACAGGATACTCCAGTCAAGACATGATCATAACTCTAAATTTTCTTTAGGTCCCCAAAAGATTATCTGTGCCCCCAACTATCAGGAAGTAGCCTGGAAAACTATGCCCACATATCCAAAATATGGACTATAGATGTTCTTTAAGTAATAATAATAATAATAATAATAATAATAATAATGTGGGGGAACTGTTGAGGGAACATGGCCTTTATTCTGTCAATTATATTTTAAATAAATGCAGATTGGCCACTATCCAGGCAGGAGGTATATGCAGGACAACCTATAGGCAGGTGGGTTAATGAGAACAGAAAAATTCTGGGAAGAGGATGCAGTTGTGAGCCCACCATAGAAGATGCAAGACATGACTGCCACACTGAAAAAGGTCCCGAGCCATGTGGCTAGCACAGACAAGAATAATGGGCTAATATAAGTTACAAGGGTTAATAAGGAGGCCTTTTGTCTACGAGGTCCCTGACCAGCTAGAGGCCTGTTTGAGTGCTGGGATGAGTTGGTGAGTGCAACCTGGTTGGAGTTCCTTTATTTCAATAGCCTGCCTTAACCAAGTTATGCCTTTTGTATGTGAGGTCCCTGACCAGCTAGGGGCCCAGATATTGCACCAGAAGATCCATCAGAAGGGTGAGTGAGTTTCTGACCCATGGCAGAATCCCGGGAGACAAAGCACAGATATTCCTCAACCTCCTATACTTCATTGTCATTCTGCAGGGGCGACCCTCGCCAGCTACTGCCTCTCTCTTCCTATCCTATCCCAGCTTGCACCCAGGCTATCCCTCCCATCTTCCTCACTTCTTTGGGACCATAACATCCCCCAGCTCAGTCTGTTTGGTTGCTGGGACAGGGTGGTGAGTGAACCCGGTGGGAATTCCTTTGTTTCAATAGCCTGCCTTCAGCAAGGTAGGCCTTTTGTCTTCAAGGTCCATGGCCAGCTAGAGGCCCTGATACAGCACCAGAAGATCCATCGGGGAACCTTTGGAGGAAGAGATGGGGAGGCACCAATGCAAGAATACCTCCAACAATCTGAAAATCAACATGAAAACACCAGAACCAGTGAACGTACAACAGGAGGACTTGAACACCCTAATCCAGAAGTAGAAAAAATGACTTTAGGAAAGTGATAGAGTCCCTTAAACAACAGATGAAAAACTCCCTTAAAGAAATGGATGAGAAGAATAACAAAAAGTTTGAAGAAATGAGTAAATTTGTAAATAATACCTTAGGAAACAAAGGAAAATTAATCAAACAGATAATGGAAACAGTTCAAGACTTGAAAACTGAAATTGAGGCAATAAAGAAAACACAAACCAAGGGCTGGCTGGATATGGAAAATCTAGGTAAACAAACAGAGACTACAGAAACAAGCATAACAAACAGAATACAAGAGATAGAAGAAAGAATCTCCGAATCTGAACACCATAGAAAAAAAAAAAAATAAACGCTCTGATCAAAGACAACAGCAAATCCAACAAATTCTCATCACAAAACATTCAGGAAATATTGGACACAATAAGAAGATGAAACCTTGGAATAATAGGGGTAGAAGAAGGAGAAGAATTACAGCTCAAAGACCCATAAATTATATTCAATAAAATCATAGAAGAAAACTTTATCAACATAAAGAAAGAAATTCATATGAAGGTTCAAAAAGCATACAGAACACCGAATAGACTGTATAAAAAAAATCCCCTTGCCATATATAAACACAAAACATAATTAAAACACAAAAGACACAGAATAAAGGAAGAATATTAAGAGCTGCAAAGGAAAAAGGTCAAGTTACTTATAAAGGTAAATCTATCAGAATTACACATGACTTCTCTATGGAAACAATGAAAGTCAGAAGATCCTGGACAGATGTACTGCAGAAACTAAGAGACCATGGATGCAAGCCCAGACTACTATACCCAGACAAGTTTTGTTCACTATCAATGGAGAAAACAAAATATTCCAGAATAAAAACAAATTTAAAAAATACTTAACCACAAATCCAGTCTTACAGAAAGTAATAGAATGAAAACCACAACCCAAGGTTTCCAACATGGCCAAAACTGCCTACAATAACTCAGACATCCAGTGACCCTTCACCAGCACAACTCAAAGAAGGGAAACACACAAACTTGACTACCAAAAAAATTAATAATAACCAGAGTCAAAAACCCCTGGTCAATAATATCACTTAATATCAATGGATTCAATTCACCTATAAAAAGGCATGGGCTAAGAGACTAGATATGAAAACAGGATACAACATTCTGCTGTTTACAAGAAGCACACCTCAACCACAGATACAGACATCTACTCAGAGTAAAGGGTTGGGAAAAGGTTTTTCAAGCAAACAGACCTAAGAAACAAGCTGGTGTGGTCATAGTAATTTCTAACAATATTGACTTCAAACTAAAATCAATGAGAAGAGATAGAGATGGACATTTTATACTCATAACAGGAACAATTCATCAGGATGAAGTCTCAATACTGAATATCTATGCCCCTAATATAAAAGCACCCACTTATGTAAAAGAAACACTACAAGAACTCAAGGCAGACATCAAACCTCACACACTATTAGTAGGAGACTTCAACACTCCTCTCTCACCAATGGACAGGTAAATAAGACAGAAAACTAACAGAGAAATAAAGGAATTAGTGGACGTAGTGAATCAAATGGACTTAACAGACATCTATATAACATTCCCCCCAAATAGGAAAGAATATACCTTCTTCTCTGCAGCTCATTGAACTTTCTCAAAAATTGACCACATACTTGGTAGAAAAGCAAACTTCCACAGATACAAAAAATATTAGTAATCACCTGTGTCTTAACAGATCACCATGGATTAAAGTTAGAATTCAACAACAATGCTACCCCCCAAAAGCCTACAAATTCATGGAAACTGAACAGTCAACTACTGAAACACCCCTGGATCAAGGAAGCAATAAAGAAATAAATTAAAGTCTTTCTTGAATTCAATGAAAATAAAGACTCACCATACTCAAACTGATGGGACACTATGAAAGCAGTGCTAAGAGGAAAGTTCATAGTACTAAGTGCCCACTTAAAGAAAACCAAGAAAGCACATATTGGAGACTTAGGAGCACACACGAAAGTTCTAGAAAAAAAAAGAAGCAGACTCATCCAGGAGGAGTAGAAGACTGGAAATAATCAAACTGAGGGCTGAAATCAACAAAATAGAAACACAGAAAGCAATCCAAAGAATCAATGAAACTAAAAGGTAGTTCTTGGAGAAAATCAACAAGATTGATAAACCCCTATCCAATGTAATCAAACTGCAGAGAGAGAAGACACAAATTAATAAGATCAGAAATGAAAATGGGAACATAACCACAGACACAGAGGAAATTCAGAGAATCATTAGATCTTACTACAAAAGCCCGTATGCCACAAAATTGGAAAATGTAAAAGAAATGGACATCTTTTTAGATAACTACCATATACCAAAGTTAAACCATGACCAGGTGAATAATCTAAGTAGACCTGTTAGTCGCAAAGAATTAGAAGCTTTTATCAAAAACCTCCCTACCACAAAAAGCCCAGGACCTGATGGTTTCAATGCAGAATTCTACCAGAACTTCCAAGAAGAGCTAAAACCTATACCCCTTAATGTATTTCACAATATAGAAAAAGAAGAGTCATTGCCAAATTCCTGTTATGAAGCTACAGTTACCCTGATACCAAAACCACACAGAGACTCAAACATAAAAGAGAATTACAGGCCAATCTCACTCATGAACATCCACACAAAAATTCTCAGTAAATACTGGCAAACAAAATCCAAGAACACATGCATTATGATCAATTAGTCTTCATCCCAGAGATGTAGGGCTGGTTCGACATATGAAAATCTATCAATGTAATCCATCATATAAATAAACTGAAAGAAAAAACCCCATATGATCATTTCATTAGATGCTGAAAAAGCATTTGACAAAAGTCAACACCCCTTTATGATAAAGATCTTGGAGAGATTGGGGATACAAGCGTCATACTTAAATATAATAAAACTTATTCACAGCAAGCCGACAGCTAACATTAAATTAAACGGAGTACTCAACCATTCAAAAACCCCAAACACACTGTAGAACAAAGGAGGCCACCAAGTTGATATCCAATGGCCTGTGAGAGGGAATAATGTATCAGTATGGTTTTATGTTCTATAGAAGGTTGAGACTGTGTGGCAGGTTTCTGAGACTGGAAAAAAAGTATATTTGGGGACAGGGAATAATGCATTATCTCAAAACTTACCTCAATTAACATGTACATACATTGATTTGATTAATGATTTTTGTGAAAAGTGATTTAATCATATTTGACCTACTTACAGGAAATATATTCCTGCATAGTGCGTTTTGACTCATATCTAACACTCTAAGAGACTGGAACTTCTGCAGGACTACACAACCAGAGTTAACTGTAAAACTGTAGTCATGTAATATTTAAGACTAAGAAGGAATTTTGTTTTCCCAGCAATTATTGTTGGACTTTACTACTCAAATAGTTAAGTTTATTAAACACTACCTTCAAAATGTCCCATTCTCTAAGAATCCAGAGATGGATTTTTTTATTGTACTTCATAATCAGTTTTCCCTTTTTATTATTTATTAATGAAGAAACATTTTAATGAATGTAGTCATTGGTGAAAAGATTGTGAAGGGATGGTGTACACTAAATCGGCATCCCTTCCTTCACAGATATTATTTTGAAAAGTTCTTACAAAAATGTAAGAGACAAAACAACATTCAGAATGATTGTTTCTGTGAATGTCTTGTCAGTCTTAGGGCAGCTTCCTTCTCTTCCAGGGTTACTGACACACTCAGGATGTGGTTGCAACACTGTGTATTGCACAGTAATAGACAGCAGAGTCTTCAGATGTCAGGCTGCTGAGCTCCATGTAGGCTGTGCTGGAGGATGTGTCTGCAGTCAGTTTGGCCTTGCCCTGGAACTTCTGTGCATACCAAGTACCACCATTACTAGGATAAATATATCCAATATACTCTAGGCCCTGTCCAGGACTTTGTTTCACCCAGCTAATATAGTAGCTAGTGAATGTGTAGCCTGAAGCCTTGCAAGACAACTTTATTGAGGTCCCTGGTTTTCCCAGTTCAGGCCCTGACTGATGCAGCTGTACTTGGGAGTGGACACCTGTGGAGAAAAAGACAGAGTAGATTATCAGGGACATTGTCACCTCAGTCCCTGTCTTCTCCTCAGGTTTGGAATTAGAAACCCCTTACCTGTCATTACTGACACAAGAAAGAGAATGATACAGTTCCATCCCATGGTGTGGGCCTTGTCTGCTCAGTGACTGTGGAGAAGACACTGATCGTATGTTGTTGTCAGGAGTGGACATTCCTGTATTTACCATAATAGACTCAGGTAATTTGCATATTCAAGAACAGGGGACTTCTTAAATAAGCACCTAGTTCTGTTTGAGAAGGTGAGGAAGGACACTTGAGTCAAGCAACAGAATGTTGAAGTACAAATCCTGATCCTGTCTGAGGAAATGCCATTCCCTCAGCTCTGCAGATGCTGTGGGTGTAACAACAGGATCCAAGCTGTCAATAGATTTCTGGCCTGAGGCAGTTTCTCCACTTTGTGACAAGGTTGTCATATTGATTTAGAAATGGTGGTTTGATGATAATGGGGGAAACTGGAAATTTGAAATCTTTCTAAGTTTTGAGAAATTATAGCCTAATTTCAGATATATAAAATTAATGTTTACATACAAGAAGGATTCATACAAAAACTCTCTGAAATTACCTAAATAAACATACCTCAAAAATATTTGCACATTAATGTTTAATGCAGCACTATCTACCACAACTTATGGAAATAAACTTCATGTCTTTTAGCAGAAGATTGCATCAAGAAGACATGGCTATATGTGTGACACAACAGGACTAGGTCATCGAAAAGAATAAAGTACTAATATCACGTTTATGAAAATCAATATAACTGGAGATAACTGTATTAATTAAAGTTATGTCTGAAATACATAAATTTTTTAACTTTTTTTTCTCATTAAGTACATTCTAATCAAAGTTTCTCCTTACTCTTCTCTCTCAACCATACTTCTGCTCTTCTCCAGATGCATCCTGCTCTGTCTTTCCCTAGAAAATTGCAGCTATTCCAAGTATGTTCATAAAATATGGCACACCAAGCTAAAATAAGACCATACCATCAGCCTGGATGAATCAACCAAGTAGGAAGAAAAGTGTCCAACAAGTAGGGCAAAGAATCAGACAGACCTTGTTTCTAGCATTAGTAATCTTAAAAGGATGCCAAGCTATTCATCTGTAACAGATATAATGAATACCTAAGGCAGCCCTACAGGATTTCTGATTTCTATGAACTCCCATGAATCTTCATTAGTTGATATTTGGACAGTTATCTCATGGTGTCTATGGGCCCTCCATTTTTTTACAATCCTTCCTCCCACACCTTAGTAGCACCTTATCAATTCTACCTAATATTTGGCCCTAGGACTATGTATCTGCACTTTTCAGTTGCTGGTGTACTCTCCTTGGTCTCATTTATGAAGATTCTTCTAGGATCCAGTCATAGAACACTCTCCAGGCAGGACTAGTTAATTCTAGATCAATGGTTTTGTAGCTGGTTTGGTGTTCTAACACCTCCACTTTAGACCTTGCATGGTTACAGAAGGTATACTATTCAGAAAATCTGGTACAATGGAAAATCTATGTAGTCTATGAAGCTAATCTTATCAAAGACTCCTAGTAATGGGGGACACAGAGCCTTAATTGGCCATTTTTTTATTATTTGTAAGGTTTTCCATTGCATTCAGTCATGAAACAAGGCCCAATAAACCAAGATGCCTGTAAGAACCTTGGAGGACAGCTTATGAAATTTAATTCTCATTTCTACCAAGTAGATACAAAGCAATTCCAAACATATTGCTAAACTTAGAAGTAAACATCTTTACTGACTCAAGTTACTTCAGAGACTCTCATGCTGTAATGTTGACTTGCTTGATTTGTTGAGATCATGAGCTGGTAACTGTAGATGCTAAGAGTTCATATATGTAGTAGTTATGTCAAGACCTGGCAGACAACATTTCATGAAGTTCCCTGAGTTTTGGGTGCAAAGTGGATAAAGATGGCTCATCTGAAGTTGAGTACTCAGTTCTATTCTTAGCACTTTGATAAGGTATGAATGTTTACATTAATTATTACCCACTGCACACAGAAGTTCTTGTGATCATGGCTGAGAGAGGAACTAATCCATTGGTTGTAAAAATAAATATTTATATTGCAATTTGACAACATGACTATTAGAAATGAAACTTGGGTAGGGTCTACTAGGGCCTATGTTACCCCAAGCCATAGGCTTTTGAACATGTTTACCTGGGATGAATATTTACAATGAATTACTCAAAGAATATAATTAGAATAAAGTTGATCATCACATAACTCCCAGGCACTAGTGGGTATATCTTACTGGAAAGCTGTTATTGAAGAGTACAAGATTTGGTACTTTATATGATCATTGATGTCCTTTCTCCCTATGTAGATGGAATAACACCTTCCTACATTAGGAAAGGAAGCTGAAGGGAGAATTTTCCATTCAATTCCTGGTTGGTTTCTCTATAGTCTATAACAATATAATCTTTAACTCACAGTGAAATACAGCTCATAACAACTTTAATTCTATTTTAACCTCAGTTACAATGACTATGAACAAGAAAAAAAATGATAACAAATTCATACTTGGTTGTGGAGAAAGTGTGATCCTCATGCACTGTTGATGACAGTATACACTAGTTCCTGACTTTGGAAATTTCATCAAAAATACTAAATAAAACTATTTTGTACTCTAGCTTATCCCTCCAAGTATATACTCAAGAGACTCTATATCTTACTGTAAAGACACTTGCACATCAATATTTATTGTTACTCTGTTCACAGAGATGGGAAATGGAATCAATCTAGATTTCCAAAAAAGGACAAACGAATAATGAAAGCTGGGGCACATAAACAATGGGACATTACTCAGTAGTAAAACAAGAATCATGAACTCTATAAATAAGTGGTTGAAACTGAAAAAAAAATATGCTGAATGAGGTCACTCAGGTCCATGAAGATAAATGCTTTATATTCTGACTTATATGTGATTCCATGATTTGAATACTTGCTTTGTGAGTTTAATTTGTAAATGTCAAATGACTAGAAATGTGTCATTAGGGCCTGAGGTATTAATGGAGAAGTATAATAAAACAGGGACAAGAGAAAACCAGAGCAGAACCGTGGAGAAAGAAATTCTCAAGCATAAACTGGCCCTTGGGAATTGAGAAATCAGGAATTGGTGTGAGGCAAACCAAAATTAGGGGTGATAAGAAAGCTATGTGTAAATATAGGATCTTGCAGCAGAAGTAAAAAAAGATAAATATGTAGACAACATGTAGTGTGTGTTGCATGACAAAATGAAGTGAGATTGCTTATAATAAAGTTAAGTGTACTATGGAATAAAGAGAAACATAAATTACATTTGTTGTTTCTATAACAAAACATGGGGAAATAATAAAGAGTAAATAATTGTCTTATTCTAAATTTGTAGGTTTTTTTGGTTGACATATTTTTTTGTGTTAAGATAATAACGTTATGGGAGAGCATTTACATAAAAACTAATGGATTAGTGAAAACTGTAGGCAAACCTTGTATTATCTAGATAAGACTTGTAGTTTAGCTGTTAGTGCTATTTCAGTGGTCTGTTCTCATCATGATCTATGATTATCTGGATTATTGCAGAAATCTGAGTAGAAAATACAAGAATGAACTGTGAATTTTATTTTAACCTGTGAGCCTTCAACAGAGGTACCTGCCTGGGTGAACAGTGCTGCTTTCCAAATACATGAGTTTTAATTTATCATCTCAATGCCAAATTAGAGTCAGAGAGGACTGACAGGTATAAAATCAGTATGAGGTATTGAAATTGTCCTTAATTGACCCCAATAACCCAATAGTTAGACTTTATTTCTGGAAACAAAAATTCAGTAGATTGTAGGAACCAGAGCAGACTGGGTATCCTAAGGAAAATATCTTAGAGACATAACAGAACTGAATCATACATAAACCTACAGAGATTATGAAAGCATGCACAATGCCGGCAAAGATTCTATCCAAATGGGTTTCCACTGATGAGAGAGCGAGACAGACAGACACAAGTTATCAACCCAAAGCAAGAAGTTTCAGCAATTTTTGCTTGCAAATTAAGAATTAGTTTTCTGTAATTGAGTCTCATTGGGTATATTAACCACACTTAAGGGTAGATCCATGCTCAGGTGTAGATGGCCAACACAAAATTATCTCAATTGTATGTTTGTAGATATTTCCTGTCATATCAATTTATACTACATTTCTTTTCATCTAATATGTTTTTGTTTACTACTATAGTTCCAGAGTTGAATTGTTTAAAATTTTGTGGTTTGGTTTGGTGTACTTTAGTTCCTCTCTCTCTCTTTCTCCCTCCCTTCCACACAAACATCATTTTTTTACTAGGCATTCTTGATACCATTGTGCCCCCTTTTGGTTCTGAGATCCCTTGTAGGTTGGTTTGTCAAGGCTTACACAGAAGTGACATTGTCTGCCATGAGCTCCAGCATCCCTGAAACTTCAGGGCTCACAGAGCTCAGCTGCAAGGAATAATGGCTCTAGTTCTTAGGCAATGCTGACTGGACAACTGCACACTGTCAAACTGACTTTATCCCTTTTTCTCTCAGGTCAGGTAGGTTGTCTCTGAAGATCAACAACTAGGAGGAGGATGTCATCTCGGGGGGCCAGTTGGTTTTTGTGACATTACTAGTTTAACCAGGACTATATAAGTAACAATGGGAGTTAGATTATTTAATGGAACCTCATGTTTTCCTTTTGTTCTTGATTGAAAGATGGTCCCTGCCGCGGACTGACTCTCTTGGAGATGGAAGACCGAGGGAGAACAGGGGTGAAGGCTTGGAAGAACCCAGAATTCGGCGAATGACAGACAGACACAACTCTAATCAGATTTGAATCTGCTGCAGTTTTACTAAAATTCAAGCATCACTTTTAAGAGATTACAGAAGGAAGTTGGCAGACATAAAAGTTTCCATAGAAAATGATTATAGACAATTGATTATTCTCAGCAAGTCTTGTGGTCAGGGCCAGGTGGGCAGAGCTTTTCTTTGAAATTTGTCTCACACCACTAACCAACTGCGCTTTCTCATGGCCCTAAATCATATCTGCCCTCAAGGTAACCAAAGTAACTCAAACACCATTCTTCAGGATTCCACCTTCAGGGTTTGTTCCAATATTGAATGGCTGGCTTCATGTTATCAAGATTTTCTTGCCTTTCTTTCCTATCTAAGGGTTTCTCATTCTGGCTAGCCTCTCCATAATTGGTAACTCATGCTATTCCATACATTTTCCTTCATAATTTACCTGTCTTCTACCAAATCTCCTATCATGAGCTCTTTCTGTTTTAGGGTATCTGTAAATTCCCCCAGAGAGCGAGCCAGAGTCTTAATCATAACATTAATGGCCTGAATCAAAGGAGGGAACTAACTCATCAGTTCCTCCATATTCAAGGAACCGTTGGGAATGTTTCCTGGGTCCTTGAACAGATTACGTTTTTGTCAAGAGAAAAGAAGAACAGAAGAAAAGATGGCAGAGTCAACACAAGAAAACATTGCCAGGAACAAAGTGAATGAGGTCATTGAGGCTAATCAGGCACCTCAACCGAGCAGACTGCCAGGGAACTGCTGGGGACCAAGCTCCAGGAAGCACAAGCCCCTCATTTTGAGATGGCCACCACCTGAGAGGCATTTTGTCACACAAGCAAGACAGCCATGGATGTGGCAGGTCCCAAGTTCTCCCACATTACCTGGAAATAGTTGTGTACTCAGACTATCTTTGACATGCTAATTTCCTTGCCTGCACCTCCTGAGTGCTGGGATTCTTGGCTTCTGCTCAGTAAACCAGACTATAAAAGGAAATTGTCATATTTTATTTTACTTTTAAAGTCATTTTGTGTTCCAAATTTATCAGCACAGCTTGTTCATGTTTGGAACTTTTGGAGGCCAGAAATGGGTGTTGGACATTATGGAAGAAAAGTTATAAAGAGTTATGAGCTGCTGTGTGTGCTGGGCACTGGAAACATGTTCTCAGGATGAACAGCCAATTCTCCAGAATCTTGTGTTACTATTTAAGATTCTAAGAAAATATACAATTAATTACTCCTGATGTTTTTACAAGAGAGAAAAAAGTATGGTTTAATTTGATTTTATTTAAAAGTGCTTCATTCCACAATTATCATTTTCACTTTTATTGAAAGTAGATATTTTTCATGTAATATATCCTGCTTATGATTTCCCCTTTGTCTATTTATCCAAGTTCCTACCTATACTCAGTCATAAGATTCTAATTAAATTCAATGGGTCACAAATAAAAATAGTAACAAAGTGAGACATGCTGATGAAAAGAATGTCTTTTATAAAAGAGGGACAGAATAGGAAAGGAAAGTGAGAGTCAAGGTGACTAAAGTTAACTACAATTATTTATCAAACTGTCAAATAAAAAATTCAACACTGAAAGAAAACAGATATTTACTGGCATCAAGAAGAGCTCAGATCCTCTCTGAGTTTGAGGTTCACACCTATAAAGATTGAATCAGGTTAGATGTGAAATGATTTTGGAATTTAGTCACTGGGCCATGATTGCCTATGGGTTCCTGTGTGAATTCCAAAGACTGAAACAGAGAATCCCAGTGTTGCATTGTCTCTCATCAGAACAAATTCTCCAGATTCCTTCAAGATTCTTCAAAGTCTAATACATGGGGCCATGGGAAGGTGCAGTGTGTATTGAGCAGTTTGATGCACCAGACAAATGATCCCTTAGAAAGGCCATGTGGTTACTATCTATGTAACAGTTGCTCCTGTCTGTAATTTCTCTCACGAGTCACTTCATTTCTTCCCTAACAACAGCTGTAGTGTTCTTTCTGTGACCTTTGGTAATAGGTTTTACATTTATTCGGGCATGCATATAGCTGTGATTGGTCAAGATGATGAATTCTGTTTAGGCTTTATAACTTTGACAAATAGACACAATACTAGGATATTTTGCAGTGCTCAGACTAACATAGGTTCTCAGTCACAAAGACGGCCTTTTACAAAGACAGCAAGCTTTGAACATCAGAGCAGATTCAAAGCAGTTTGGTGACATCTGGAGGCAAATATTAGGATGCCCCTAGAGACAAAGTAGTCATTTTCCTAGGTGTTTTTTTTATTTTTTTTTAATTTTTTTTGCTGATTAAAGGTCAGAGCTTGAAGAAACTTAAGTCTGCATGTGCTCTCTACCACTCAAGGTCATGTTAATTAATGGTTATTGTTAAGTCTTAAGTTTAAATGCTATTTTCTTTCCAGGAGCCATTACCAACTTAAAGCTACAAACATGGGTCAGTGTGACATTGTTGGCCTAAGAGAAACTACATGGCTTATTATGGGGTGTGAGAATGGGCTGGGCAATGAAAATGTGACAATATTGTCTAGAGTTTAGGCTATAAGAGAGCAGCATTGAGGAGCAGCAGTGGCAGTATGGAGACAGACAGGGATGATTGTGTGGAGCTATGTGAGATCTACTGCAGAATGTGAGTGGAGAGAGTGTGTGCTGAGTGGGAGATGAAGCATGGAAGAAGTGTGAGAGAGTGAATGAGTGATACTGAGAATGTGAATAATGTAGAAGTGTGTGTGTATGTGTTGCGAAGAGAATGTGATAATGTAGAAGTGAGTGTGTGTGTGTACAAATGTGTGTGAGAGAGCTGTGTGAAAGAACTTCTACTACATATAGGAACTGTACCTAGGAACTGTGTAAAGTGCTCAATTGTGTGAGAGAGGTAAATGAGATGTGTAGCTGTGTTTATATTTGTCACTGTGTAGAGACAAGGAAAATGAAGCTGTATAGAAAAGAGATATAGAAGAGAATGTATATAAAAGAAATATGTGTAGCCATGTGAAAAGAAATGTAACTGAATGTAGAAATATTTAACTGTGCAGGAGAGAGATCTTTTTATGTAAAGAGAGATATGTTGTTGTATGTTGTGAAGGTAGCTGTGTAGAGACAGATTTTCAGATAGTAATTTTAAGATGAAGTGTAAGAGAAAGTTAACACCAGAAAAACATGCACTGCTTCTTTTTTTCTTAGGTTACCCACAGAAACTTTGTTTCCTTATTTTCCCCTCAGATTAAAAAGTCTAGCCTCTACTGCATTGTAGATTCTTTTATACACCCTGGTGCTGTAGGTTTTTCAAAGGAAACTGTTATATTTGGGGGAAGATCAAGGTCCCAAAGGAAATAAACCCTTCCTTAGTCACTCTTTTCACCTGCTCCTGGGCTGACCCTGAGTTCCTGTGTTCTGTGTACCTCCTGCTGAAAATGAGCTCCAAAGTTGTTCCTGAGCACAATTTAGGGAGTATTGTGTGCCTGACTGTGATGTCCCTCAGTGTGCTCATCACAGTAATATTTGGCTGTCACTTCAAATTACACATAAGTCAAACTTGAGGACAACTCTTCCTTAGATGTGTTTCTTTTTATTTTTTCAGCAAAGAATACATCAGGGTTTTTATTTTTGCTTTGTTATTAAATTTAAGTCAGAAGAATNTATTTTTGCTTTGTTATTAAATTTAAGACAGAAGAATTTAATTTTTAAAACACTACATATATATGCATATGGTAGTTTATTTCTAATTTTAGTAACATAGTTCACAGCTCAATCCTTGTTTCAAATTTGATAACTAAATATATTTGCCTTTGGTGAACATCATTACAAATAACACACAGATTGCATTTCAAGTAAATGGAAGTTCTAATCTTTGAAATTCTTCTTTTTCACCTTTTACTATTCCCTGTATTTTTTATTTTATTTGATTTTATTTGTTCACATGCTCAACTGTTATTTATGGATTGACATTGATCTGATTCAAAAATGAACCCTATGAGTGCTCAACAACAGTTTTAAGCTCCTACACTAAGACAACCCACCCAGAGTGGTGAGACTCAAGGTCTCCTGTAAGGGAGCCAGCGCACCCTCAGCCTGTGCTCCAGGGGCTCCTGTGCTCTCCTGGATCCCGAACTGCCTGCCCCATTCTTCCTTCTATCCCCAGATCATTGGGCTACCAGGAGGCCCTGTTTAGGTGCTGAGGAGTTCCATCTGGACGGGTGAGTGTGAGCTATCCAGGGGCGATTGTCCCAGAAGAGAGCACAAACCCTTCTCCCTCAGCTTCTTCTGCAGGGCTGTCTTTCTTACAAATGACCCCCCCTCCATGCCTGCGTTTTCTGCAAAGTCCTTTGCTCAGGAACAGTTTTCTGCTCCTACAATAAGGCTTCCAACCCAGAGCGGTGAGTGCCTGCCTACATGTCAGGCCGCAAGGACCCCAGAAAGGGAGCACGTGCACCTTCAACTTGTGAGGCAGGGAGTCCTGTTGAAATAGGAGTGGCGGGGCTGCGTCCCCAGCATCCCGGCCATCTGCTAGCTCATGCCAGAAATAACAACACACAAATTGTATTCTTTTAAACACTGCTTGCCCATTATATCTAGCCTCTTTTTGGCTAACTTTCGCACCTGGACTAGCCCATTTCTAATAATTGTTTGTAGCACCCCAAGGTGCACTTACCAGGAAGATTCTAGCCTACGTCCATCCTGGGTCGGAGCTGCCTGGGAGAGATGAGCATGGCGTCTCTGCTACAGAGAGCAGAGCTGTTGGGTCTGACCTCACTTCCTCTTCCTCCCAGAATTCTATTCTGTTTACTGTTCCACCTATGTACTAACCAATAAAATTGGCCAAGCCAGGTTCTTTATTAGCGAATGACCTTCCTCCATCAGTGTCCTGTGTTCTACTCATCCCTGCCCTGCACCACAAGTTACTCCTTTTTGTCCGCGGGTCATTGGACTACCAGTTGTCCATGTTTGGGTGCTGAGGACTTCCAGCTCGACGGGACGGTCTCTGCTTCTACACTGAAGAGATACACCCAGAGACTCAGTCACAGCAAAGACTGGACCAAGACACCAGGCCTCTCCTGGCTCCATTTGAAGGAGGAGATAGGAAGGTGCCAATGCAAGACTTCCTCCAACAACCTGAAAGGCAACATGACATCAACAGAATCCAGGGATCCCGAAATAAGAAGAATTGTACATTCTACTCCAGAAGAATTAGAAGAAATCAACTTAAAAGTGAATTATATGAAAATAATAGAAGACCTTAAACAGGAGGTAAAAAACTGCCATAAACAATTAGAGATTACAAACAAAAAGGTAGAGGAAATGAATAAATCGCTCAAAGATACCCAAGAAAAACAAGAAAAACCAAGAAAAACAAGAGAAACAAGAAAAAGCAATCAAACAGGTAAGGGAAGTGGTTCAAGACCTGAAGAATGAAATGGAAGTAATGAAGAAAACACAAACCAAGGGAAGGTTGGAGATGGAAAATCTGGGTAAATGAACAGGAACTACAGAGACAAGTACTACCAACAGAATACAAGAGATAGAAGAAAGAATATCAGACACTGAAGATACCATAGAGAAAATAAACACACTGATCAAAGAAAACAGCAAAACCAACAAATTCTCATCACAAAACATTTAGGAAATCTGGGACAAAATAAAAAGACCAAACCTAACAATAATTGGGATAGAAGAAGGAGAAGTACAGCTCAATGGTCCAAAAAATATACTTAATAAAATTATAGAAGAAAACTTTCCCAACCTAAAGAAAGATGTACCTATGAAGGTTCAAGAAGCATACAGAACACCGAATAGGCTGGATCAAAAAAAAACAACCCCTCGCCATATAATAATCAAAACACAAAGCATACAGAATAAAGAAAGAATATTAAGAGCCGCAAAGGAAAAAGGCCAAGTTACTTACAAAGGTAAACCTATCAGACTTACACCTGACTTCTCTATGGAAACCATGAAAGCCAGAAGGTCCTGGATAGATGTACTGCAAAAACTAAGAGACCATGGATGCAAGCCCAGACTACTATACCCAGCCAAGCTTTCATTCACCATAAATGGAGAAAACAAAATTTTCCAGGATAAAAACAAATTTAAACAATACGTAGCCACAAACCCAGCCTTACAGAAAGTAATAGAAGGAAAATCTCTAACCAAGGAGTCCAACAATGACCACAATAACTCAGACATCTAGAGACCCGTCACCAGCGCAACTCAAAGAAGGGACGCACACGAACTCTACTACTAAAGAAGTGACCGGAGTTAACATCCCCTGGTCATTAATATCACTTAATGTCAATGGGCTCAACTCACCTATAAAAAGGCACAGGCTAAGAGATTGGATACGAAATCAGGATCCAACATTCTGCTGTTTACAAGAAACACACCTCAAACACAGAGACAGGCACCTACTCAGAGTAAAGGGCTGGGAAAAGGCTTATCAAGCAAATGGACCTAAGAAACAAGCAGGTGTGGCCATACTAATTTCTAACAAACTTGACTTCAAACTTAAATCAATCAGAAGAGATGGAGAGGGACATTTTATACTCATAACAGGATCAATTCATCAAGAGGAAGTCTCAATCCTGAATATCTACGCCCCTAATATAAAAGCACCCACATACGTAAAAGAAACATTACTAAAACTCAAGGCAGCCATCAAACCGCACACACTAATAGTGGGAGACTTCAACACTCCTCTCTCACCAATGGACAGGTCAATCAGACAGAAACCTAACAGAGAACTAAGAGAATTAATGGAGGTAATGAATCAATTGGACTTGACAGACATCTATAGAATATTCCACCCAAATCGGAAAGAATATACCTTCTTCTCTGCAGCTCATGGAACCTTCTCGAAAATTGACCACATACTCGGTAACAAAGCAAACTTCCACAGGTACAAAAACATATTAGTAACCACCTGTATCTTATCAGATCACCATGGATTAAAGTTAGAATTCAACAACAACCCTACCCCCAGAAAGCCTACAAACTCATGGAAACTGAACAGTCAACTACTGAACCACACCTGGATCAAGGAAGAAATAAAGAAAGAAATTAAAGTCTTCCTTGAATTCAATGAAAATAAAGAAACAACCTACTCAAACTTATGGGACACTATGAAAGCAGTCCTGAGAGGAAAGTTCATAGCACTAAGTGCCCACTTAAAGAAAACAGAGAAGGCACACATTGGAGACTTAACAGCCCATCTGAAAGCTCTAGAAAAAAAAGAAGCAGACTCACCTAGGAGGAGTAGAAGACTGGAAATAATCAAACTGAGGGCTGAAATCAACAAAATAGAAACACAGAAAACAATCCAAAGAATCAATGAAACAAAAAGCTGGTTCCTGGAGAAAATCAACAAGATTGATAAACCTCTATCCAAACTAATAAAACGCCAGAGAGTGAATATGCAAATTAATAAGATCAGAAATGAAAAGGGGGACATAACCACAGACACAGAGGAAATTCAAAGAATCATTAGATCTTACTACAAAGGCCTGTATGGCACAAAACTGGAAAATGTAAAAGAAATGGACACGTTTTTAGATAAATACCATATACCAAAGTTAAACCAGGACCAGGTGAACAACCTAAATAGACCTGTTAGTCGCGAAGAACTAGAAGCTGTTATCAAAAACCTCCCTACCAAAAAAAGCCCAGGACCTGATGGTTTCAATGCGGAATTCTACCAGAACTTCCAAGAAGACCTAATACCTATACTCCTTAATGTATTTCACAATATAGAAGCAGAAGAGTCATTGCCAAATTCCTTTTATGAAGCTACAGTCACTCTGATACCAAAACCACACAAAGACTCAACCAAGAAAGAGAATTACAGGCCAATCTCACTCATGAACATCGACGCAAAAATCCTCAACAAAATACTGGCAAACCGAATCCAAGAACACATTAGAAAAATTATCCATTATGATCAAGTAGGCTTCATCACAGAGATGCAGGGCTGGTTCAACATACGAAAATCTATTTAATCCATCATATAAATAAACTAAAAGAAAAAAACCATATGATCATTTCATTAGATGCTGAAAAAGCTTTTGACAAAATTCAGCATCCCTTTATGATAAAAGTCTTGGAGAGATTGGATACAAGGGTCATACTTAATATAATAATAGTTATTTACAGCAAACCGACAGCTAACATCAAACTAAACAGAGAGAAACTCAAAGGCATCCCACTAAAATCAGGAACACGACAAGGCTGTCCACTCTCTCCATACCTCTTCAATATAGTGCTTGTAGGTTTAGCAATACCAATAAGACAACATAAGGGGATCAAGGGGATTTGAATTGGAAAGGAAGAGGTTAAACTTTCATTATTTGCAGATGATATGATAGTGTACATAAGCGACCCCAAAAACTCTACCAAGAAACTCCTACAGCTGATAAACACCTTTAGTAATGTGGCAGGATACAAGATCAACTCCAAAAAATCATTTGTCATCCTATACATAAAGGATAAAGATGCAGAGAGTGAAATCAGAGAAGCATCACCTGTCGCGATAGCTACAAATAGCATAAAATATCTTGGGGTAACTCTAACCAAAGAAGTGAAAGATCTATTTGACAAGAACTTTAAGTCTTCGTAGAAGGAAATTGAAGAGGACACCAGAAAACAGAAGGATCTCCCTTGCTTTTGGGTTGGGAGGATCAACATAGTGAAAATGGCAATTCTACCAAAAGCAATCTATAGGTTCAATGCAATCCCCATCAAAATCCCATCAAAGTTCTTCACAGACCTTGAGAGAACAATAATCAAATTAATATGGAAAAACAAAAAAACCCAGGATATCCAAAACAATCTTATACAATAAAGGAACATCTGGAGGCATTACCATCCCAGACTTCAAACTCTATTACAGAGCTACAGTATTGAAAACAGCTTGGTATTGGCATAAAAAAAGAGAAGTTGACCAATGGAATTGAAAAGAAGACCCAGATATTAACCCACAAACCTATGAAAACCTGATTTTCAATAAAGGAGCTAAAAGTATACAATGGAAGAAAGAAAGCATCTTCAACAAATGGTGCTGGTATAACTGGATGTCAACCTTTAGAAGGATGAAAATAGTTTCATATCTATCACCATGCACAAAACTCAAGTCCAAATGTATTAAAGATCTCACTAACAATCTGAACACACTGAACCTCATAGAAGAGAAAGCTGGAAGTACTCTACAACACATGGGCACCAGAGATCACTTCCTACACATTACCCCAGCACCACAGACATTAAGGGCAACATTGAATAAATGGGACTTCCTGAACCTAAGAAGCTTCTGTAAAGCAAAGGACTCTGTCACTAAGACAAAAAGGCAACCTACTAATTGGAAGATCTTCACCAGCCCCACAACAGACAAAGATCTGAACTCAAGAAACTATACTTTAAAGAACTCAAGAAACTAAACTTTAAAATGCTAATTAACTCAATTAAAAATGGGGCACGGAACTGAATAGAGAATTCTCAACAGAAGAAGTTCAAATGGCCAAAAGACACTTAAGGTCATGCTCAACCTCCTTAGCCTTCAAGGAAATGCAAATCAAAATAACTTTGAGATACCATCATATACCTGTCAGAATGGCTAAAATCAAAAGCACCAATGATAGCCTTTGTTGGAGAGGCTGTGGAGGAAGGGGTACACTCATCCATTGCTGGTGGGAAGGCAAACTTGTGCAACCACTTTGGAAATCAATGTGGCGGTTTCTCAGGAAATTCGGGATCAACCTACTTCAGGATCCAGCAATACCACTCTTGGGATTATACCCAAGAGATGCCCAATCATACTACAAAAGCATTTTTTCAACTATGTTCATAGCAGTATTATTTGTAATAGCCAGAACCTGGAAACAACCTAGATTTCCTTCAATGGAAAAACAGATTAAAAAAAAGTGTGGATTCTCTGTTCAGTTCAGTGCCCCATTTTTTAATTGGGTTAATTAGCATTTTAGAGTCTAGTTTCTTGAGTTCTCTATATATTTTGGAGATCAGACCTTTGTCTGTTACGGGGTTGGTGAAGATCTTCTCCCAGTCAGTAGGTTGCCTTTTTGTCTTAGTGACAGTGTCCTTTGCTTTACAGAAGCTTCTCAGCTTTAGTAGGTCCCATTTATTCAATGTTGTCCTTAGTGTCTGTGCTGCTGGGGTTATACTTAAGAAGCGATCTCCTGTGCCCATCTGTTGTAGGGTACTTCCCACTTTCTCTTCTATCAGGTTCAGTGTGTTCGGACTGATATTGAGGTCTTTGATCCATTTGGACTTGAGTTTTGTGCAAGGTGATAGATATGGGTCTAATTTCAATCTTCTACAGGTTGACATCCAGTTGTGCCAGCACCATTTGTTGAAGATGCTTTCTTTCTTCCATTGTATACTTTTAGCTCCTTTGTCGAAAATGAGGT
>NW_026068307.1:307169-309055 GCF_014885135.2 Alexandromys fortis
GGGAGGAGGCAGAAACTTTTTTTTTCTTATTCTCAATAAAATAAAAAAATAATAATTAAAAAAAATAAAAAAAAGAATTACATCTCAAAGGCCCAGAAAAGATATTCAACAAAATCATAGAAGAAAACTATCCCAACCTAAAGAAAGAAATTCATATGAAGGTTAAGAAGCATACAAAACACCGAATAGACTGGATCAAAAAAATTCCCTTGCCATATAATAATTAAAACACAAAACACACAGAATAAAGGAAGAATATTAAGAGCTGTAAAGGAAAAAAGGTCAAGTAACATATAAAGGTAAAGCTATCACAATTATGCATGACTTCTCTATGGAAACAATGAAAGCCCGAAGGTCCTGGATAGAGATACTGCATAACCAACAGAATACCATGATGATAACCAACAGAGACCATGGATGCAAGCCCAGACTACTATACCCAGCCAAGCTTTCATTCACTATAAATGAAGAAAACAAAATACTCCAGGATAAAAACAAATTTAAACAATATGTAGCCACAAATTCCGCCGTACAGAAAGTAATAGAAGGAAAATCACAACCCAAGGAGTCCAACAATGCCCACAATAACTCAGACATCTAGGGACCCTTCACCAGCAAAACTCGAAGAAGGGAAACACACAAACTCTACTACCAAAAGAATAATAATACCCAGAGTCAAATACCCCTGGTCAATAATATCACTTAATATCAATGGACTCAATTCACCTATAAAAAGGCACGGGCTAAAAGATTGGATATGAAAACAGGATCCCACATTCTGATCTTTACAAGAAATACACCTCAACCACAAATATAGACATCTACTCAGAGTAAAGGGTTGGGGAAAAGGTTTTCAAGCAAACAGACCTAAGAAACAGGCGAGGTGTGGCCATACTAATTTCTAATAAAATTGACTTCAAACTAAAATCAATCAAAAGAGATAGAGATGGACATTTTATACTCATAGCAGGAACAATTCAGCAGCATGCTGTCTAAATCCTGAATATCTATACCCCTAATATAAAAGCACCCACTTATGTAAAAGAAACACTACTGGAACTCAAGGCAGACATCAAACCACACACACTATTTGTAGGAGACTTCAACACTCCTCTCTCACCAAAAGACAGGTAAATAAGACAGAAAACTAACAGAGAAATAAGGGACTTAATGGAGATAATGAATCAAATGGACTTAACAATCATCTATAGAACATTCCACCCAAATAGGAAATAATATACCTTCTTCTCTGCAGCTCATGGAACCTTCTTGAAAATTGACCACATACTTGGTAACAAAGCAAACTTGCACAGATACAAAAGTATTAGTAATCAGCTGTGTCTTATCAGATCATCATGGATTAAAGTTAGAATTCAACAAAAATGCTACCCCCATAATGCCTATAAACTCATGGAAACTGAACAGTCAATTACTGAAACACCCCTGGGTCAAGGAAGAAATAAAGAAAGGAATTAAAGTCTTTCTTGAATTCAATGAAAATAAAGACTCACCATACTCAAACTGATGGGACACTATTAAAGCAGTCCTGAGAGGAAAGTTCATAGCACTAAGTGCCCACTTAAAGAAAACGGAGGAAGCACACATTGGAGACTTAAGAGCACAAACTAAAGCTTTAGAAAAAAAGATGCAGACTCACCTAGGAGGAGTAGAAGACTGGAAATAATCAAACTGAGGGCTGAAATCAACAAAATAGAAACACAGAAAACAATCCAAAGAATCAATGAAACAAAAAGCTAGTTCTTGGAGAAAATCAACAAGATTGATAAACCCCTACCCAAACTAATCAAACGGCAGAGAGAGAATATGCAAATTAATAAGATCAGAAATGAAAAGGGGGACATAACCACAGACACAGAGGAAATTCA
>NW_026068307.1:315261-318493 GCF_014885135.2 Alexandromys fortis
ATGAAAGCAGTCCTGAGAGGAAAGTTCATAGCACTAAGTGCCCACTTAAAGAAAACGGAGGAAGCACACATTGGAGACTTAAGAGCACAAACTAAAGCTTTAGAAAAAAAGATGCAGACTCACCTAGGAGGAGTAGAAGACTGGAAATAATCAAACTGAGGGCTGAAATCAACAAAATAGAAACACAGAAAACAATCCAAAGAATCAATGAAACAAAAAGCTAGTTCTTGGAGAAAATCAACAAGATTGATAAACCCCTACCCAAACTAATCAAACGGCAGAGAGAGAATATGCAAATTAATAAGATCAGAAATGAAAAGGGGGACATAACCACAGATACAGAGAAAATTCAGAGAATCATTAGATCTTACTAGAAAAGCCTGTATTCCACAAAACTGGAAAATGTAAAAGAAATGGACACTTTTTTAGATAACTACCATATACCAAAGTTAAACCAAGACCAGGTGAACAATCTAAATAGACCTGTTCATCACAAAGAATTAGAAGCTGTTATCAAAAACCTCCCTGATGGTTTCAATGCAGAATTCTACCAGAACTTCCAAGAAGAGCTAATATCTATACTCCTTAATGTATTTTACAATATAGAAACAGAAGAGTCATTGCCAAATTCCTTTTATGAAGCAACAGTTACCCTGATACCAAAACCACACAGAGACTCAACCAAGAAAGAGAATTACAGGCCAATCTCACTCATGAACATCAATGCAAAAATTCTCAATAAAATACTGGCAAACCAAATCCAAGAACACATTAGAAAAATTATCCATTATGATCAAGTGGGCTTCATCCCAGGTATGCAGGGGTGGTTCAACATACGACAATCTATCAATGAAATCCATCATATAAATAAACTGAAAGAAAAAAAATATATGATCATTTCATTAGATACTGAAAAAGCATTTGACAAAATTCAACATCCCTTTATGATAAATGTCTTGGACATATTAGGTTGATACAAGGGTCATACCTAAATATAATAATACCTATTAACAGCAGGCCGACAGCTATCATCAAATTAAACGGAGAGAAACTCAAAGCCATCCTACTAAAATCAGGAATGTGACAAGGCTGTCCACTCTCTCCATACCTTTTCAATATAGTGCTTGAAGTTCTAGCTTGGTAAAAACAAAATAAAAGGATCAAGGGGATTCAAATTGGAAAGGAAGAAGTTAAACTTTCGTTTTTGGCAGATGATATGATAGTGTACATAAGTGACCCCAAAAACTCTACCGAGGAACTCCTACAACTGATAATCACCTTTAGTAATGTGGCAGGATACAAGATCAACTCCAAAAAATCAGTTGCCATCCTATGCACAAAGGATAAAGAAGCAGACAGTGAAATCAGAGAAGCATCACCTGTCACGACAGCCACAAAGAGCATAAAATATCTTGGAGTAACTCTAACCAAAGAAGTGAAAGATCTATTTGACAAGAACTTTAAGTCTTTGTAGAAAGAAATTGAAGAGGACACCAGAAAGCAGAAGGATCTCCCTTGCTTTTGGATTGGGAGGATCAACATAGTAAAAATGGAATTCTACCAAAAGCAATCTATAGGTTCAATGCAATCCCCATCAAAATCCCATCAAAATTCTTCACAGATCTTGAGAGGACAATAATCAATTTTATATGGGAAAAAAAAACCCAGGATAGCCCAAACAATCCTGTACAATAAAGGAACTTCTGGAGGCATTACCATCCCTGACTTCAAACTCTATTACAGAGCCACAGTATTGAAAACAGCTTGGTATTGGCATAAAAACAGAGAAGTTGACCAATGGAATTGAATAGAAGACCCAGATATTAACCCACAAACCTATGAAAACCTAATTTTCAATAAAGGAGCTAAAAGTATACAATGGAAGAAAGAAAGCATCTTCAACAAATGGTGCTGGCATAACTGGATGTCAACCTTTAGAAGAATGAAAATAGTTCCATATCTCTCACCATGCACAAAACTCAAGTCCAAATGTATTAAAGATCTCACTATCAATCTGAACACACTGAACCTGATAGAAGAGAAAGCTGGAAGTACTCTACAACACATGGGCACCAGAGACCACTTCCTACATATTGCTCCAGCACCACAGACATTAAGGGCAACATTAAATAAATGGGACTTCCTGAACCTAAGAAGCTTCTGTAAAGCAAAGGGCTCTGTCACTAAGACAAAAAGGCAACCTACTGATTGGAAGATCTTCACCAGCACCACAACAGACAAAGATCTGAACTCAAGAAACTATGCTTTAAAGAACTCAAGAAACTAGACTTTAAAATGCTAATTAACTCAATTAAAAATGGGGCACTGAACTGAATAGAGAATTCTCAACAGAAGATGTTGAAATAGCAGTGGCGGGGCTGCGTCCCCAGCACCCCGGCCGCCTGCTAGCTTATGCCCAAAATAACAACACACAAATTGTATTCTTTTAAACACTGCTTGCCCATTATATCTAGCCTCTTCTCGGCTAACTCTTGCACCTGGACTAGCCCATTTCTAATAATGTGTGTAAGCACCCCAAGGTGCACTTACCAGGAATATTCTAGCCTACGTCCATCCTGAGTCACGTGTGTCTCTGAGAGCAGAGCTATCTCGCGTCTCTGATGAGTCTTTTCTCACTTCCTCTTCCTCCTGTTTACTCCTCCCACCTATGTTTTAACCTATCAGAGCAAGCAGTTTCTTTATTTAATTAACCAATGAAATCAACAGATTGATATATGACACTCCCACATCAAGAAGAAGTTCAAGAGGGCAAACGGGAGGGTGCTAGCTCCTTTGTCCCCACTAGCCTGCCTGCAGCAAGCTAGGTAGGTCCTTTGTTTACGAGACACCTAGCAGCAAGGAGTTCCGGTCCAGGCACCTGGAGAGACATCACTGGGGTGAGTGAGTTTCTGACCGCGGCAGCAGCCCGGGACAGGGAACTCAGACACCCCTCCTACACTACCTGGTCATCCTCAGGGGCTACTCTGCCCGATACTTCCTCTCTCTTCCTATCCCACCCAGCTTGCATCCACAACCCTCTTCGCCCCCTCCGTCTGACCCCCTTCCCTCTTTGACCACATAACATCTCCCAGCCCAGCCTGTTCGGGCTCTAGGACCGAATCCGAATCGGCAGGGCAAACGGGAGGGTGCTAGCTCCTTTGTCCCCACTAGCCTGCCTGCAGCAAGCTAGGTAGGTCCTTTGTTTACGAGACACCTAGCAGCAAGGAGTTCC
>NW_026068307.1:325101-378431 GCF_014885135.2 Alexandromys fortis
ATAAAAAAAAAAAAAAAAAAAAAAAAAAAAAAAAAAAAAAAAAAGAAGAAGTTCAAATGGCCAAAAGACACTTAAGGTCATGCTCAACCTCCTTAGCTTTCAGGGAAATGCAAATCAAAATAACTTTGAGATATCATCTTATACCTGTCAGAATGGCTAAAATCAAAAACACCAATGATAGCCTTTGCTGGAGAGGATGTGGACTAAGGGGAACACTCATCCATTGCTATTGGGAATGCACACTTGTGCAATCACTTTGGAAATTAGTGTGGTGGTTTCTTAGGAAATTCGGGATCAACCTACCTAAGGATCCAGCAATACCACTCTCAGGAATATACCCAAGAGATGTCCAATCATACTACAAAAGCATTTGTTCAACTATGTTCATAGCAGTATTATTTGTAATAGCCAGAACCTGGAAACAACCTAGATTTCCTTCAATGGAAAAATGGATTAAAAAAAAAGTGTGGAATATATACATATTAATTACTACTCAGCGGTAAAAAACTATCCTGAGTTAACCCAGATCCCAAAAGATGAATATGGTATGTACTCACTCATAAGTGGTTTATAACCATAAAGGACATTGAGCCTATAAATCTTGATCCCAGAGAAGTTAAATAAGAAGGTGAACCTAAAGAAAAACATATAGTTATCCACCTGGATATTGGAAGTAGATAAGATTGCCAGGCAAAATTTGGGATCTTGGGGGTAGGAATGGGAGTCAGGTAAGGTGAGACTGGGAGAAAAAAGTTAGAAGAGGAGGATGGGAAGAGCTTGGGGGAATGGGATGGTTGGGATGGAGGAAGGGTAGATATGGGAGCAGGGAAGTATATATATAAAGGGAGCCGTTTTAGGGTTGGCAAGAGACTTGACTTTAGAGTGGTCCCCGGGTGTCCATGGAGAGATCCTCAGCTAGTTCCTTCGGCAGCTGAGGAGAGTGAGCCTGAAAGGCCTGATTCTATAGTCATACTGATGAATATCTTGCATATCACCATAGAACCTTCATCTAGCGATGGATGGAGATAGAGACAGAGACCCACATTGGATCACCAGATTCAGCTCCCAAGGCCCAAATGAGGCAGCAGTAGGAGAGAGAACAAGAGCATGGAAGTCAGGACTGGGAGGGGTGCGCCCACCCACTGAGACAGTGGGGCTGATCCAATGGGAGCTCACCAAGGCCAGCTGGACTGGGTCTGAAAAAGCATGGGATCAAACTGGACTCTCTGAACATGGTGGACAATGAGGACTGACTGAGAAGTCAAGGACAATGGCACTAGGTTTTGATCCTACTGCATGTACTGGCTTTATGGGAGCCTACTCTGTTTGGATATGTACCTTCCTAGATTTGGATGGAGGGGGGAGGACCTTGGATTTCCCACAGGGCAGGAAAGCCTGACTGTTCTTTGGACTGGAGAGGTGGGGGGAAGGGGAGGGAAATGGGAGGTGGTAAGGAGGCAGAAATTTTTAATAAAAAAAAGAGTTCAGCGAGACCAGTTTTAACCCAGGTTTTTTTAGACCCAGGCCAGCTGGCCTTGGTGAGTTCCCGATAGAACATCCCCATTGTCTCAGTGTGTGGGTGCACCCCTTGCGGTCCTGAGTTCCTTGCTCGTGCTCTCTCTCCTTCTGCTCCTGATTTGGACCTTGAGATTTCAGTCCGGTGCTCCAATGTGGGTCTCTGTCTCTGTCTCTTGTCTCCTTTCATCTCCTGATGAAGGTTAATGTTCAGGAGGATGCCTATATGTTTTTCTTTGGGTTCTTCTTCTTATTTAGCTTCTCTGCGGACAATGAGGACTACTGAGACCTCAAGAACAATGACAATGGGTTTTTGATCCTACTGCACCTATTGGCTTTGTGGGAGCCTAGGCAGTTTGGATGCTCACCTTACTAGACCTGGATGGAGGTGGGTGGTCCTTGGACTTCCCACAGGGCAGGGAACCCTGATTGCTCTTAGGGCAGACGAGGGAGGGGGACTTGATTGGGGGAGGGGGAGGGAAAGGGGAGGCGGCGGTGGGGAAGAGACAGACATCTTTAATAAATAAATAAATAAGTAAATAAATAAATAAATAAATAAATAAAAGAGTTAATAAGAATCCTGAGCTAATATAGTTAATGTAGACCTTTGTGATTTTCTTTGGAAATTAATGATTAAAGGAATTGGGCAGGAGAGAAAACCTCAGACAACAACTTAGTGTTCAGTGCAGTTCTACCTTTAAATGGATTTCTGTGACCACTCTTCCATATAATAACACAGGATATGACTGGATTCATATCAGGCACATTTATAGGGTAGTTGGCATAATTCTGCTTTATTTATGGACATATATTTCTCCCTTCACCACAAAATTTCTGACATGCTCACTCTGTGCACAAAATATGGCTGTCTCTGCTTCCTTCATTGTCTAAGGTGATATTGAGTAGATGTTTCAAGAATGAATAATGAACCGCACCTCAGTTGATTTCCAGATCTCCATGAAACCCAGTCTTTTCTTTGGTATTGTTCGATAAAGCTGTAACAGTGAACACTGAAGATGAAGTGAGATGATAGAAAAGCACAATTGATGATGTTCACAAGTACTCAACCATTCAAAACCCCAAACACACTGTAGAACAAAGGAGACCACCAGGTTGATATCCAATGATCTGTGAGAGGGAATAATGTATCAGTATGCTTTTATGTTCTATAAAGGTTTGAGACTGCGTGGCAGGTTTCTGAGACTGGGAAGGAAGTAAATTTGGGACCAGGGAATAATGCATTTTCTTAGAACCCACCTCAATTAACATGTACATACATTGATTTGATTAATGATTTTTTGTGAAAAGTAATTTAATCATACTTGACCTACTTAAAGGAAATATATTCCTACATAGTGCATTTTGACTCATATCTAACAGTGTAAGAGACTGAAACTTCTGCAGTACTACACAACCATAGTTAAACTCTAAAACTGTAGTCATGTAACATTTAAGACTCTGAAGGAATTTTGTTTTCCCAGAAGTTATTATTTGGACTTTACTACTCAAATAGTTCAGTTTATTAAACACTACCTTTAAAATGTCACATTCTCTTAGAATCCAGAGATGGAATTTTTTACCAAACTTCATAATCAGAGTTTTCACTTTTTATTAATTTATTAATGAAGAAACCTTTCAATGCATGTGGTGATTGGTGAAAAAATTGTGAAGGGATGGTGTACGCTAAATCAGCATCCCTTCATTCACAGATATAATTTTGAAAAGTTCTTACAAAAAAGTAATGGACAAAACAACATTCAGAATGATTGTTTCTGTGAATGTCTTGTCAATCTTAGGGCAGCTTCCTTCTCTTCCATGGTTATTGACACACTCAGGATGTGGTTGCAACACTGTGTCTTGCACAGTAATAGACCGCAGAGTCTTCAGATGTCAGGCTGCTGAGCTCCATGTAGGCTGTGCTGGAGGATTTGTCTGCAGTCAGTTTGGCCTTGCCCTGGAACTTCTGTGCATAGCCAGTATCACCATTACTAGGATTAATACCTCCAATAAACTCCAGGCCCTGTCCAGGACTCTGTTTCACCCAGATAATACCATAACTAGTGAATGTGTAGCCTGAAGCCTTGCATGACAACTTTATTGAGGTCCTGGGTTTCCCCAGTTCAGGCCCTGACTGATACAGCTGTACTTGGGAGTGGACACCTGTGAAGACAAAGACAGAGTAGATTGTCAGAGACATTGAAACCTCAGTCCCTATATTCTCCTCAGGTATGGAATTAGAAATCCCTTACCTGTAGTTACTGACACAAGGACGAGAATGATACAACTCCATCCCATGATGTGGGCCTTGTGTGCTCAGTGACTGTGGAGAAGACACTGATCATATGTTGTTGTCAGGAGTGGATATTCCTGTATTTACCATCATAGACTCAGGTAATTTGCATATTCAAGAACAGGGAACTTTTTAAATAAGCACCTAGTCCTGTTTGTGAATGTGGTGGAGGACACTTGAATCAAGCAACAGGATATTGAAGTTCAAGTTTTTATCCTGTCTGAGGAAATGCATCTCATACCATTCTCTCAGCTCTGCAGAGGTGTAAGAACAGGACCTAAGCTCTCAATAGATTTCTGGCCTGAGGCAGTTTCTACACTTTGTGACCGGGTTGTCATATTGACTTAGAGATGGTGGTTGTGATGATAATGGTGGAGATTGGAATTTTCAAATCTTTCTAAATTTTGAGAAATTATAGCCTAATTTCAGATATATATAATTAATATTTGCATACCAGAAAGATTCATACAAAAACTGACTGAAATGACCTAAAGAAATATACCTCAGAAATATTTGTACATTAATGTTTAGTGCAGCACTATCTACCACAACTTATGGAAATAAACTTCATGTCTGTCAGCATAAGATTGCACCAAGAAGACATGGCTATATGTGTGACACAACAGGAATTGGTCATCTATAAGAATGAAGAACTTTTATCACCTTTAAGAAAATCAATATAACTGGAAATAACTGCATTAATTAAAATTATGTCTGAAATACAGATATAATATGAAACTCTAAGTAGTTTTTCTATATTGAATGAGTACGCAGAACTATTTATGCAAGTAACCAACAACTTAGAAATGAAACTCTCTAGCAGAATATTGCAAAAACAGGAATACCAAGAAAATGAGTGGTAGGAGTTATGGGGATAATATGTACAGTGTGAAATGTACAGGTATGAAAATTCTAAACATATATAAAATTCTTATTTTTATTTTTAAAAATAATTATGCTTATACTGAAAATTTTTATTCATGTATAAATTATATTGTGATCATGTCTATCCCCAAATATGTTCCTCTGACTTCTTTGGTAACTTCCAAAAAATATCTCTCTTTTGTTTCACAATAGCTCAGTTAAGTCCAAACTGTGCTATCTATATACACGTATGTGTATCATTCCATAGTAAAGAAGGTGACGAAGGAGCCTCTAGAGACCATTCCAAAAGTTGTACTTTTTTCATCAGTTATCCAATAGCAATAGAACCAAAACTTTGTGTTAGCCCAAGAAGAAACCATTCCCATCATGTTGCAGTATTTCTTTAAATTTTTAACACTTTTCTCATAAAGTACATCCTAATCAAAATTTCTCCTTACATTTTCTCTCACTCATACTTCTTCTCTCCCCCAGATATATTGTGCTCTGTCTTTCCCCCAGAAAATTGCAGCTGTTCCAGGAATGTCCATAAAATATGGCATACCAAGCTAAAATAAGGCCAGGCAAATAAATACAATACCATCAGCCAGGATTAATCAACCCAGTAGGAAGAAAAGTGCCCAACAAGTAGGGCAAAGAATCAGACAGACCCCATTTCCAGTGTTAGTAATACTAAAAGCATGACAAACTATTCAGCCGTAACAGATATGATGAGGACCAAAGGCAGCCTACAGATCTCTGATTTCCATGAACCCATATGAGTCCTCATTAGTTGATTATGTGTAGAGTGATCTCATGGTGTCTATTGGCCCTCTGGTTTTTACAATCCTTCCTCCCACACCTTAGTAGGATATTATGAATTCCACCTAATATTTGGCCTAGGACTGTGTATCTGCTCCTATAAATTGCTGGATGTAGTCTCCTTGGTCTCAATTATGAAGATTTTTCTAGGTTCCAGTCACAGAACACTCTCCAGGCAGGACTAGTTAACTCTAGGTCAATGTTTTTTCTGGATTGTTTGATGTCCTAACACCTGCACATTAGACCTTTCATGGTTACAGAAGGTATTCTATTTAGGAAAACGGGTACCATGGACAATCTATGCAGTGTATAAAGCTAATTTTATGAAAGATTCCTAGTAATGGGAGACACAGAGCCTGAACTGGCCATTTTTTATCATTTTTTAAGCTTTTCCATTGTATTCAGTAGTAAAACAAGGCACAAATAAACCAAGATGCCTGTAAGAATCTTGGGGGACAGCTTATGAAATTCAATTCTCATTTCTACCAAGTAGATACAAAGCAATTTAAAACATATTGCTAAGCTTACAAGTTGACATCTTTATTACTCAGTTACTTTACAGACTCTCATGTTGTAATGATGACTTGCTAGATTTGTTGAGATCATGAGCTGGTAACTGGAAATGCTAAGAGTTCATATGTTTAGTAGCTATGTCAGGACCTGAAGACAACATTTCATTGATACCCACCACATATTCTGGTTCTTAAATTTGATCACATCTTTTTTGTGAAGGTCCTTCAGTTTTGGGTGCAAAGTGGATACAGTGGCTCATCTTAGGATGAGTACTCAGTCTTCCATTCTTAGCACTTTGACCAGGTATTAATGTTTACATTAATTATTACCCACTGCACACAGAAGTTCTTGTGATCATGGCTGAGAGAGGAACTAATCCATTGGTTGTAAAAATAAATATTTATATTGCAATTTGACAACATGACTATTAGAAATGAAACTTGGGTAGGGTCTACTAGGGCCTATGTTACCCCAAGCCATAGGCTTTTGAACATGTTTACCTGGGATGAATATTTACAATGAATTACTCAAAGAATATAATTAGAATAAAGTTGATCATCACATAACTCCCAGGCACTAGTGGGTATATCTTACTGGAAAGCTGTTATTGAAGAGTACAAGATTTGGTATTTTATATGATCATTAATGTCCTTTCTTCCTTTGTAGATGGAATAACACGTTCCCACATTAGGAAAGGAAGCTGAAGAGAGAATTTCCCATTCAATTTTTGGTAGATTTCTCTAGGGCATACAGTGATACAGTCCTTATCTCACAGTGAAATGCAGTTCATAACAACTTTCACATTCTACCTTTACCTCAGAATGACTATGAACAAGAAAATAAATGACAAGAAATGCATACTTGGTTGTGGAGAAAGGGTGATGTACTGTTGATGACAGTGTACACTAGTTTTCTGACTCTGGAAATTTCATCAAAAATACTAAATAAAAATATTCTGTGCTCTAGCTTTATCCCTCCAAATATATACTCAAGAGACTCTGCATCTTACTGTAAAGACTCTTGCACATCAATATTTATTGTTACTCTATTCACAACAGACAGGAAATTGAACCAACCTAGATTTCCACCAAAAGATAAATAGATAATGAAAGTTGGGGCACATAAACAATGGGATATTACTCAGTAGTAAAACAAGAATCATGAACTGTATAAGTGAGTAGTTGAAACTGGAATGAATATGCTGAATGAGGTCACCCATGTCCATGAATACAAATGCTTCATGTTCCCTCATCTATGTGAATCCAGGATTTGAATTCCCATTCAAAGTGTTTTGTGTGTTTAATTTTTAGAAGCCCAATGAATAGAAATGTGTCATTAGGGCCTGAGGTGTTAATGGAGAAGTATAATAGAACAGGGACAAAAGAAAACCAGAGGGGAACGCTGGGGAAAGAAAGTCTCAAGCATGAAGTGCCTCTTGGAAATTAAAAAATCAGGAATTGGTGTAAGGCAAACCAAAATTAGAGGTGATAAGAAAGCTATGTGTAAATATAGGATCTTGCAGCAGAAGTAAAAAATAAAGATGTAGACAATATGGAGTGTGTCTTGCATGACAAAATGAAGTTAGATTGCTTACAGTTAAAGTGTACTATGGAATAAAGAGAACTATAAATTACCTTTGTTGTTTCTATAACAGAACACGGTGAAATAATAAACAGTAAATAATTGCCTTGTTCTAAATTTGCAGTTTTCTTTAGTTGAAAATATTTTTTATGTTAAGATAATAACGTGATGAGAGAGCATTTACATAAAAAATTATGAGTTACAAAGCTGTAGACAAACCTTATTATATGTAGATGAGACTTATAGTTAAGCTGTTATTGCTATTTCCGAGGTCTGTTCTCATCTCAATCTATGATTATCTGGGTTATTGCAGAAAACTGAGTAGAAAGTAAAAGGATGAATTGAATTGTATTTTAACCTGTGAGCCTTTCAACAGAGGTACCTTCCTGGGTGAACAGTGCTGCTTTCTAAATACATGAGTTATTAATTTATCATCTCAATGCCAAATTAGAATAACTCTCTCTGAGTTAATGGTCAGAGAGGCCCGACAGGTATAAAATCAGTATGAGGTATTAAAATTGTCCTTGGTTGACCCCAATAATTCAATAGTTAGACTGGTAACAATTAAAAACTCAATAGATTGTAGGAGCCAGTGTACATTGGGTGTCCTAAGGAAAATATCTTAGAGACATAACAGGACTGAAACATATGTGAACATACAGAGATTATGAAAGCATGCACAATCCCTGCAAAGATTCTATCCATATGTTTCCAGTGATGAGAGAGGGAGAGATAGAAAGAGAGAGAAGAGGAGAGAGAGAGACTGACAGACAGACACAAGCTCTCAACCCAAAGCAAGAAGTTTTAGCAATTTTTGCTTGCAAAGGAAGAATTAGTTTTCTGTAATTAAATCTCATTAGGGATATTAACCACACTTAAGGGTGGATCCATGCCCAGGATTTGATGGCCAACAAAAAATGACCTCAATTGTATGTTTGTAGATATTTTCTATCATATCAATTTATACTGCATTTCTTTTCATCTAATATGTCTCTGCTTAGTACTATGGTTTCAGAGTTTAATTGCTTAATTTTTTTTTTTTTGGTTTGGTTTGGTGTACTTTAGTTTTGGTCCCCCCTCCCATGTCTGTTAATGTGTGTGTTTATGTGATCTGTGTATTTTTGCTTGTTTTAATCCTATTTTTAAACAATTTTGTTTATGTGTTTGCTTTCAATAGAGAGAAAGAGCTGCATGGAAGGGAAGAAAGAAGAATCTAGAAAAAGTTAGAAAATGGAAATCACTTACTATAATAAATTGCATTAATATCTATTTTAAAATATATAAATTGTAAATGAAAATTGTGTAAAATAAGCAAGAAAATTTAAACCTCTGAAGGTTTTAATAAAAAATTTTTCCTCTTCTTGAGCATGGAAACATCACATGTCAATCACAGCAGGTGCAGATCAGCTAGTATATTTTAAGTAAAGACACCACAGAGAATACAGAGTAACCTCCACTCAAACCTCATCTTTTTACTAGGGATTTTTGGTACCATTGTGCCACCTTCTGGTTCTGAGATCCCCTGCAGGTTGGTTTGTCAAGGCTTACACAGAAGTGGCATTGTCTGCCAAGAGGACCAGCATCCCTGCAACTTCAGTGCTCACAGAGCTCAGCTGTAGAGAGAAATGTCTCTGGTTCTTAGGTGATGCTGACTGAATAATTGAGAGATTAATTTTAAATTATGCCTATATGATTGTCAATGACTCTCTTGATGCCAGCATCTGCATGGGTGGATCCAGTTGTAGCTGTTCCTTCATGTAAGATACAAAATAAAGACAGACCTGGGTCTTTGCTGCTTTCATCTTGTTACAACTGGGGGAGAGCAGCTGAACTCAGAGAAGCTCAGTGGATCTTGAGTTCAGCTGTATTCCCCCAGGTTTTCATGTATAAATTCCTGAAACACTCAGAAACATGCGTCAAAAAAGAGGAGGAACAACTGTGACACTCACAGACCAGGTAAAACTGACAAAAAAATACCCTCAGGAGATAAAAGTCAGGCCAATTTGAAATGCAACCCAATATATTTACCATAAAGTATTTCAGAGAATGAAAGAGTAAAGATGATCCTTTGAGAAGAATCCTCATGGTAGAAAATATACCTCTTTGAACAGTTTTCTCTCTCTCTTTCTGCCTCTCTGAATTCGGAATCTTCTTATTTTTGGACAGAGAATGTGTTAGTAAAGCTTTACAGGTGTTTACTGTTTTCACAAGGAAGGATGAATTTGGAAGGTGCTTCCAGGAATGAGGAAAACACTACACAGTATTTTGTCAATATTCCTGTTTAAATTTCTGAAGTGTAACTACAAATAATAAAAACAAAAATTCATGTTGCAGAAAGCTAAGCTACTCATGTATATTTTTTTCTAACTTCTGTAAAATGAATCATTTGTGTCTAATATTTCAGGACAAAAGCAGCTTGACCTAGTCAGTTGCACGGCTTCTCTTCTATCCCTAACCATAACTGGTATGATGTCATTGGGTCTTTCAGTTCATAGGGCAGCATCTCAAGGCAACATCTCATTACAAAGGAACAGTTATCCATATAGTTCAGGAGGGTGAATGGACTTATGTTGGCATTTCTTCTTCTGTTGTTGTCAGAGTGGTGTCCATAAGTCCTCCCCTCATAGTATAGTTTGGTGAGATACTGATGGCTATCATGTGTGACAATGTACAGGAGTCTTTGCCTTCTTAATCCATATACCTTCACAGAGACATCCTCATAAAATGAAATATATTCACAAAATTCTGGGCCCTGAAATTGTTGAGAGATGGCATGAGAGTCTGCTCCTAAGGTAAACAATGTGAGTATTGCAGCATGTGCTGATCTGAGGCAATGTCTGTGGAACTATGTGAGACTTTTCCAAAAATACATAAACACATTGATTTCTAGCATTCTCATCCACCTTTTACCTGTGGATTATTTCCCAGTTTACATCTATCTGGGGCCTGGTTTTATTAACCATAAATGCACAGTAGTTTCTTGTGTTATTGTTTCTATGTTTGATGCATCTTCACCACTGAAGGGCCTGAGCATGACTTGGACTATTCCTGAGTCTCTTTGCAGATAGGTTTGCACCTGAAATCTAGATCATACCTTCTCACTCTGATTCACTTGCCGATGGAAACACCATGGTTTCTTCACTGGTCAGATAACTCAGTGAAAATGAGAACCAATTTAGATGTGTTTCTGCAGCTTTCTGGACTGTTTGCTAGGTAATTTACCTATGGAGGAGGTAGTGATAACTTCTACCATCCATTTCTCTGAAACATCATGAATCAGCATTTAGAATTGCTACTGATAGAACACTTATACTGTACAAATCAAGGGGAATGTCTATGAAGGTTTATTAAGTGTGGACCCAATACTTATTATGGATGGGACACCTGTAACACAATTGCATCACTGAAAACATAAAAAAATTACAGGCCCCCAATGTACAATCATATGAGAATACTCATGAGAAAGACCTGGTACATTGATTGGCATCTAGAAAATTTTAATGAAATGCATATTAATCTTTGTTGTTCTAAGAAAACACAGTCAATTATAGCATATGGATATTTTCTGTCTATTGAAATGAGACTTAAGTCAGACAAGACATTATACGATTTGAGTGTGGGCATAAGAGTTGGGGAAAAAATCTGATAAAATTCCAAGATTCAGCAAGAGAAAAAGTAACCACATATTTCTTCACTGAAAGTAAATTCTATTCTAAAATCCCAGAAATTAAGTTTTATTGGAAAGGCAACTGTCATCACAGAAAGGAGTCACAAAAGGGTATACATTTACTCTGGTGTCATGAAAAGACCCAAGTAGTAATGACATGTCTCTGCTACTCACCAACATATTCCTGTGGACCCAACACTCCTAATCAGTTCAGAAGCCTGAGGTCTCTTGCATGCAAAATAAGATGTTGTGGCCCTTCTAGAAGAAGTGTAAAGCAACTATATAATTGGACCTTTATTTAAAGGCTTGCAGTCATGAGAGTTGCTATATTTATTGTGCTTCCAGAATCTATTCACTTCTGAATTGGAATGTTGAAATTTTTTTCTACATATTGATCAATCCCCAAGCCACAGTTGGAGGAAAGCAGTAATGTGCTTTGAAACTCACTGTATTTTATGCATTATTTCCTATTATCAATTTTATATAAATTTGCTTATTTTACATGCTGACCACAGTTTCCTGCTTCCTTCTCTCCTTGAAGTCCCTCCCCACACACATCCCTCTGTTCCACTTCTTCTCTGTTCCTGTTGAGGAAAGGACAGGTCTCCCAGAGTATCAACAAAATGTGGCTTATCAAGTCATAGTAAGATTAATCACCTCCTATGTACTTTTACTAGGCAAGGAGACACAGTATGACAAGTAGGGGCCCAAAGCCAGTAAAAGAGTTTTAGACATTCCCTGTCCCCACTGTTAGTAACACCCCAAGAGGACCAGTTCTAACATATATGCAGTGGACCTAGACCGCATCTTTGCAGGCTGTATGGTTGCCAGTTCAGGCTCTGTGAATCCCTAAGATCCCCTGTTAGTTGATTCCCTGAGTTTTCTTGTTGTGTCCTTGAGCCCTATGGCTCATACTCTCCTTTCTCCACCTTTTCTGTGGCATTTGTAATAGATGTGATTCTGTTTCCATTTTTTTTTTTGGTGGATGATGCCTCTCTCAGAACAACTGAACAAGACACCAATCAATGAGAATAGTTGATTTTTAATTCAGCACACAGTTGCAAGTTTCTTACCTAGAACTGGAGAAGAATATTCATACTTGCCAAAAGGTATTATTAGGATAATAACATCTATTCACAGCATTCAGATTTCTCATGTACAGGAACTCTGTGATGGAGGAACATGCAGAACAGGTAACCTTTCTCAGCTACATTCTGCACAACAAACCACAGAGATAACAGGTGTCATGTGTCTCCATGCTTCTCCTTGCTGAGATATTCATTCAATCTGCATAGTCTTCAGCAGAACACTACTGCCTGTGACATGGATGTATCCCCAAAACATTAGAACAGGTTATTGTGTCTCTGTGTTTCACAGCAATGCACTATGCTGTGAATACAAGGTGGGGTATTGGGGCTTGGAAAGACTAGGAGTGTGGAACCTGTGGTCAATGGTTAATCTCTGAACCTACCTCTCAGATCTCATGACTAGAAACTGGAATGAAGAAATCATTTTTAATAGTAATTTTGGACATCTCCTGAGAATTAGTCTTTTATTTACTAGATGATCAAATACTTCTGCTCTAAAATATTGAGCCAGTTATGGTAGTACCTATGCAATCGAATTTATTCTTAGTCCTGTTTTTTTTCCTCAACAATTAAGCACAATTTTGAGCAAGTCTGCATGTTACTCTTCTCTGTCCTTTCAGCATCAAGGCAGCTGATTTCTCCCTCAGAGTTTCTGAGGTGCCTCAGATGTGTGCTGTGACTCTGTGTCTTACACAGTAATAGATAACAGAGTCCATAGGTGTCAGGATGTTGAAATCCATATAGGCTGTGTTGAACATGGTGTATGCATACACTGTTGCTCTGTCCTCAAACTTTTTGTCTATAGTTTATTCTACCAATGGTTGGGAGTATGTTTCTAATCCATTCAAGCCTACCTGTTAGCATCTGCTTTACCCAAACCATATAGGAAATGGGGAAGCCATGAGTCAAAATCCTTGCAGGACACCTTTACTGAAGCTCCAGAACCTCTCAATTCAGACACAGACTTCTGCAGATTATCCTAAGAATTGACTCCTGGGGAGAGGAAATAGTGGCTGTTACTGTCACTTTACCCTCATTTTCCCCCTCAGGCCTAAGACTAAAGATTCACTTACCTGTAGCTGCTGCCACTAGGCTGATCCAGCACCAGTCCATGTTGAAAACATGTGTGCTCAGGGAATAAGGACAAAATGTAATAATGTGCTTCTGCAGAGCTTATGGACATTCTTTTATTTACAACCAGAAACTCTATAATTTACAACTAGAACATCTGTAATTTATATTTTCATGACAGTGGGTATTTCTTAGGTCAACAATTGATCATGTTTGAGACTGAACAGAAAGAAGATTCTATTTTAGGCAGCAACATGGTGAGATCTGATCCTCAAATCTGTCTGAGGAAATGTATTCTTTGCTCCATACTGGTCCTTGTGCACACAGAGCTCTTCCATCCCACTGAGAATCAGTTCATCACTCACATTAAAGTGAATTACCCATTAATAGTTCAAGGGACACCTGAATCTCCTTAGGGTCAACAATTATATGTGATGTGAGAAGTTCCATTGAGATTGTCAAGGTTCAATAAGACACTAGCACAGAACACTGGAGATTGTTGTCCATGACAACACCAGTGATCAGCAAGACTATGGATATCTATGATATCAGGTGACAAGTCTTGGGACACTTTTTCCCAAAATGTTTTTCAGGGTTGTGAGGACCACATAACCTTAACCTATGCTAATAAGTGTTTCATGCTTATACAGAGACAATAGGAAAGCAATGATGTCTTTGGTGGGTTAACATATGGGTTCTATTTAACAAAGAACCTCTCTAGTGTTATAGCATGGATATCTCACATGTCAACTACACCATAAGCTCTGAGTGCAGTGAAATTGACAATGGAAACCAGGGTCTGTTGAAATCTCAATGTACAACTTCCTGTTCTACTTCTGCTGCCATTTATTTCTTAGGGATTGGTAAGTCTACAATAACCCCTTCCAGTCTTAGGACCCTGTTTCTGTAACTTTGTCTATAGTGTCAGACACAGTCCTCTTATAATGTCTCCTTCTCGTTTTCATTCTCTAACTGTTGGTGTTGAGTAGATATTTAGTGGACAAATGATAACAGAGGGTTTTCTCTTTTTGCATATTAATCTTGCCTGCAGTGGCATCATGGTGACAGAAATAACCACTGTTATGAATACTATGGCTGTATATTTGTGTCTACATACCTTAGTTTTATTTCAATCTATTTACTTTTATTTCTATTCTTAAATGTTTAAAATTATTTAAAAGGTACTTAGAAACACTCTTTATGCTCATTCCCGATTAACATCATATGCATAAGAACATGAGTTTGATTCTACTATTCAAAAATAACAAGATAAAGAAAAACAAGATATTCAAAACACTGCAAAGTATATTCATATATCTATTGGCTACCATTGTTGAGAGTTTGTCAGACACTAGCGTTGTGCTCAGCATTCAAAGAGCAGTTTCTTATTGTATGTAATTAGTAATGAAATCTGTAATTAAAATACAGAACCCTAAAACTGTTTGACCCTAATGTCACAGATATATCAACTCATCAGTGTCTCAGAGTGCACTGGAGAATAGGGGACAAAAAACAAGTCCGATAAAATAATGAGAATATATGTACATCAGAGATGTTTCTTATACAAGCCATAGCTATGCATTCAAGAAGTAGCTTTGGTTTTTTATGACTCCTGCAGAAGATTGGTAACCTCACAGGTTCAACATGGACAGTGGTGGAGAATCCAAGGCCACCTTTTTCTGAAAGACTATTGACAAAATGAATGTTGGAAAATGAGCTGACATTTCTTCATGTATATATCATCTGGTAACATTCCCGACATATCTACTTGCCAGCACTCTTTCCCCTACTCAGTCAAGAAATTCAACTTAAATGAAATTTGTCACATATAAAGGAAGACAATTATGTGTAGCAAGAAAGAGAAAAGATGAGAAAGAGAAATGAGAGTTAAAGTAACTAAAATCCTTTACACATATTTATAAAACTTCCTTATAAATATTTCAAAATTGAAAAAAAAAGAAATTTAATGGAAGTAATGAAAAATTATCTATGGCATTGAGGTATTCATCTGTATAAGAGGAGACAGACTAAAAGGGAAAAGAGTTCAAGAAGCAAATTTTAATTTACCTAGCATTGCAAAGCTTCTAACATATGTTTGGCCAAGGAAATTCACATTCAACATAAGGCATTCTTAGTATGATACTTTCTGTATCAGTCAAAGAGAATCATATTTGTCCATAGAGGGACTGCCTTCTAGAGGAACCTAAATGGCTACTGTTTAGTAAAGAGGCATCCTAATGATGCTAATTCACAGAAATTTCCCTAGTTCCTGGTCTCATCCTGGTTATGGTTCCCCACTTTATCCAAATCTAAGTGCTCTTCAGGAGCAGGTTGAGCCCCATGTAGCTCACGGGTTGTGGGAGGTGCTGGGGTGTCAGTGCAGATTTCTGCTCTGTGACAGACTTGTACTGTATGCAGGGCATCAAGATTGAGGAAATCTGTGAATATGGTCAAGGATTAAACAAAAAACTCCAAACTCTCTTTTAATTCTGCCATTAGCATGAACTTATTCTTCAAATAAATTATGTGAAATGAAAATGGCAGAAAAAATCAGCTGTCCAACAGAAATTATATTTAGAAATAATTTCTTTCAGATTTTTCTTTCATTTATTTCTTGTTAAAATAAATTTGATTACAGGTTCCTTTACCCTACTCCTCCTAGTCCTTCCCCACCTCTCCTCATAACCACAGTCACAATCACCCTATCTCTCAAAAAATAAAGAGGCTCCTATGGATTAATAGTAAAAGAGTTTAAGATAAAGACAAAGAGAAAAATGGAAAGAGAACAAAACAACCAAATGTGAAAAACTGGTAATGAAAGAACACAAGAAAAACATATAGATGCACACACACACACACACACACACACACACACATTCACATACCCAGGAATCCCATGAGGCCATAATATATACGAAGGGTCTGTGTGGTAGAAAAAAAAAGCAGAAAAACAAATGCAATGCCCTGTGATAGACAAAGAACCACAAAAGATGTAACTGAGTTGATTTTGTGTTGGGCACCTACTGTTGGGAATGTCATTGAGAGTGGTCTGTTTCCCCTGTGAGATTCCCTCTGAAAAAAAACTAATTTGTCATTTGCAAGTGGCTATTTATAAATGATGAAATGGATCTTCACCAAAATATTGATTTGGTATTGGGAGAAGCATATGCTCACATTATCACCGATGAGAGGACATTTTGATCGTTGTTGTCAGTTTAAAGCTGCTCACTCTTTGAATCTTAGAGGTAGATTTACCAGAAATATATGAAGATAGTGAGAATAAATTCATAACTGAAGTCAGCCAGATCAGGAGCTGGGGATCCACATTAAAAACATACAGGATGCATAGTTCCCAGACCACACATTAAGCTATCACTTAACTCCAGATGAGGGACTGAGCTCTGAATTAGGTGCACAACAGTCAGAACTGTAATTTTGCAATTCAATAGAGAAACGGAGGATACAATGAAGAAATGCAGTTAGGGAAAGAATTTGATTAAAATTTCATTCCCATCACATCTTAGCCTTAGACTTGCAGTCCTTAAGAAGAGGAGAGGGGATTGGAGAACATAGTGTTTACTTGTGAATGAGCCTGGCCCCTCCTTCCACTTGGCTCCCCTTGAATTACTAGCATTGCTCCAGTCAAGGGTCTTTACTACCCGCTGTCTGAATGAAAAGTCTATGGGGGTTTCTTGAGCTTCCCCTGCAGCTGATCCTGGGGACCACTCTTGGTCTCAAAGACTTTTCTGCATGTAGTTGAGTTAGGATTAGATGTCATATTTGTTTTAAGAAAATCAACCAAAGAAGGACTTGCTTATTTTCAAAGACAGAAACAATTTTTAGAGTATATAATTGCAAAAGGGATCCCGAGAAAACCATCAGATAGAAAAGGCTCCCAGATAACACAGAAAAGTACCAATTATGCCTCCTTCTATGCTTCATGTGTGCTGATCGCCCCCTGCTGGTCACGGGTCATAGCAGAGAGGTTTCTGGCTGGACTCTCACACAAGAGTCCTCACTGTCCCTTGTACAGTAATACATGGCTGTGTCCTCAGTTCTCAGGTTGTTCATTTGAAGGAAGACCTTGCTTTGGGAATCATCTCTGGAGATGGTGAATCTGTCTTTCACCAAAGCGGCATAATAGGTTACATAATTATTTCTTTTAACCCCTATGGCAGCAACCCATTCCAGACCTTTCTCTGGAGCTTGGCGGACCCAGTATATGGCATAACTAGTGAAGGTGAATCCAGAGGCTGCACAAGAGAGCATCAGTGACTCCTTGGGCTGGACCAGTCCTCCACCAGACTCAATCAGCTGTACCTCACAATGTATACCTGCAAACAGAGACAACAATGATCAAGAAACTGTCACACATCTACTGTCTCTATCACTCACACCTACTCTTGCACTCGGTATCCCTTGTTATCTACCTTTCAAAACAACAACCAAGAAAACCCAGTTCAACCCCAATCCCATGTTGATTGTAATGTTTTCAGTGTTGATCTTCAAATGGGAAGGCAGGGCTTGAGTCCTCTGTGTGACTTGCATTGTCAGGGAAGAGCTGGTTTTCACAAGCAAAGGAAGGTCATATTTGCATATCTTCCTTCATATCTTATGCTCTGATCTGTGAACCTTAGGGACAGGTTACTTGTGCAGATGTCTGAAAGAAAAGTGAGCATTGTTTTATTAAATTCTTATTCATATTTCATTTGTAATAAAACTTCACTATTTTATTTTATTTGCATGTTCACCATTTACTACATATCTTACCAGTAAATTCATATGAAGTTTTAAAATGAAAATTGCACATTTTATAATTTTAGGAGAATTAATATTAATCTCAATGAATAGTGAAAGTATGCAGGCTGAAGATGCATGGCCACAATGTTATAAAAGAATATTAGGTGACTGATTAGGCAATACCTGTTTGTGTATATAAATTTATTATGTTAAAGATAAAACCTTTTTTTATTTAGTCAGAAAAGGGGAGATGATGCGAGATTCTCCTCTGTATGCTGTGACTGTGTTGTATTACCATTTGTTAATAAAGAAGTTGCTTCAGTCCATGGCAGGGCAGAATAGAACAAGGAAGGAAAACTAAACTGAATGCAAGGAGAAAGATGGCAGAGCCAGGGAGATATCATGAAATTACCAAAGGAGAAAGATGCAATAACTTAGCAGTAGGCCACAGCCTCCTGGTGATAAACAGATGAACAGAAATGGCTTAATTTAAGTTGTAAGAGATAGATAGAAAATACTTGAGTCGGCAGCTAAACAATATTGTGATTAATAAATTTTGTGTGATTATTTGTGTCTGGGTGGCTGGAAAACAAATGAGCAGTCTCTACTTACAGTCACCTGCAATATTATTTATCTCTCTCCTTTTCATGTTTCTCTCTCCTTAATTTATTCCTCCTACCATTAACAGATAAATACCTGCCCCTATTTTCCATTCTCATGGTCAGTCATAACACTTGGGTCATACTGTCCACTGCTCTAGAACTTTCCCACAGATTCCTGCAATTTTTTTTTGTTTTCCTTGATTTCAGCAATAATAGATATCAACATAAACACCAAATGGCATATATTATTATCAACATACACAGAAGCTTCTCTAAAATGGGTCACATATTGGGATACAAAACAAATCTTAAGAAATTAAAAATAATTGAGCCCAGTCTGCACATTCTATCTGTTCAAAATGAAATGAAGATTATCATCTTCAGTGAACAAAGAGTAATTCCACAGTTTCATGGATATTAAACAGCTGATTACTGATCAAGAGTAAAAAAAGAAATTGATTAAGAAATTAATTTTTTGTTTACTAGTGTCAAATAAAATGAAAACACAAGCCAGGCGATGGTGGCGCACTCCTTTAATCCCAACACTAGGGAAGCAGAGGCAGGCGGATCTCTGTGAGTTCGAGACCAGCCTGGTTTAGAGAGCGAGTTCCAGGACAGGCTCCAATCCAAAACCACAGAGAAACCCTGTCTTGAAAGAAAAAAAGAAAGAAAGAAAGAAAGAAAGAAAGAAAGAAAGAAAGAAAGAAAGAAAGAAAAGAAAACACAGCAAATCCTCTTGGACAGATGGGAAGCCTCAATGGGCAAAATTTCTAGTTTTATGTGTTTAGATGTTCTCTGTCTCTTTGGATGATGGATGATGTTCTGACATGAGTCCTTTTCAAACGTCCTTGGTTATTGCATAAGGCAGAGGTTATGTGACTTTATCTCACGAAAAGCGCATGACTTTTACACACACATAGAGAGAGGGATAAAAAGACAGAGAGACTGAGGCATAGAGAAGGAGAGAAGGAGACTTTATCAAATGAGACTGGACAGGGCTTTACTAACACTAATGTTGTCCTGTTGCTATCAACATGCTTTTTTTGAACTATTAAACAATAAAGAATTTCAGATGCATTGGTGGCTATTGATTAAAGGCCACCATATCAAGCCTATCTCATGACATTCATCTCCCACCTTAGAGACACAATGAGAAGTAGAGGGTCTGTGAATGTTTGAGAGTTACATAATGCAGCTGTTTTACCTAGAACACTGATTTCTGCTCTGTTGCATTTGGTGTGAGAACTGTACTATGTTGGGAAAATTCTTGAATTATGCCTGCTCCTTCTCCAGCAGTCAGTTGCTCTCCACCAACTCATTTTTACAGCCACTGATGGATGCCTATCAAAAGAAGACACAGGGTTGAGGGTTGAAAAAGAGAAAACCCTTCAGTTACATCTTCCACAGGTTCTTATCAAGTCTGAAAACATGTCTAGCGGTAAATCTCAAGCTCTAAGTCATTGCTATGAAACACACAATACAAACATAATAAACAGCTAAATATTTACAGATGCTCAATTGTGCCACAAGGACATGTGCTCAACTATGTTCATAGCAGCGTTGTTTGTCATAGCCAGGACTGGGAAAGAACCTAAATGCCCCTCAATCAAAGTCTGGATAAGAAAAATGTGGTACATTTACACAATGGAGTACTACAAAGCAGAAAAAAAAATAACGACAACTTGAATTTTGTAGGAAAATGGATGGAGCTATAAAACATTAGTTTGAGTGAGGTAACCCAGACACATAAAGACAGTATCACATGTACTGACTCATAGGTGGCTTTTAAACATAAATCAAAGAAAGCCAGGGCCAGGCTACAAACCACAATCCTAGATAACTTAGACAACAATGAGGACACTAAGAGAGACTTACATAGATATAATCTACATGGGAAGTAGAAAAAGACAAGATCTCCTGAGTAACTTGGGAGCATGGGGACCTTGGGGTAGGATTAAAGAGGAAAGGGGGAGGCAGAGAGTGTAGCAGATTAAAATGTAAAGCTCTATAAAAAATCAATAAAAAATGAATTCTATGAGGATGCAATTCTGGAGGCCCAGCAGAAACGGTGGGCATTGTTACCTGGGTATGGTTTTATGCCAGCACCTTGAGAAAGAATTAAGTGAACTGTGAGTTTTATGGGCAAAAAAAAGAAGCAGAGAAAGAAATCAAGGTACATTGCATTAACAGTAGCCAAAAATAACATAAAATATCTTGGGGTAAAACTAACTAAAGAACTGAAAGATGTGTTCCAAAATAACTTCCAGTCATTGTAAAAGGAAAATAAAGAAGATATCAGAAAATAGAAAGACCTCCCATGCTCTTGAATAGGTAGGACCAACATAATAAAATGGCAATCCCACCAAAAGCAATCTAAAGATTCAATGCAATCCTCATCAAATCCTAACACAATTCTTCCCAAATCTTGAAAGAGCAACACTCAAAGTAATATATATATATATATATATATATATATATATATATATATATATCACCCAGGATATCCAAAACAATTTATGCATTAAAGGAATTCCCAGAGGCATTATCATCCCTGGCATCAAGCTCTATTATAAAGCAATAGTAATGAAAATAGCTTGGTATTGGCATAAAAACACACAGATTAATCAAGAGAATTGGATCAAAGGACCAGATATTAATCCACACACCAATGAGCCATGATTTTTTAAAAAGAAGCTAAAATTAATTATGCAATGGGAAAAAAGCATCTTCAACAAATGGTGCTGGCATAACTTCATGTCAGCATGTAGAAGAATTAAAATAGAGCCATACCTATCGCATACACAATACTCAAGTTCAAGTGGATTTCAATAAAATCCAACCACACTGAACCTGGTAGAAGAGAAAGTGGGAAATGGCCTTAAACGCATGAGCACAAGAGAACAGTTCCTAAATATAATACCAGTAGCACAGACACTGAGACCAACAATAAATAAATGGCACCTCCTGAAACTGAGAAGCTTTTGTACAACAAAGGACATAGACAGTAACACAAATGGGCAGCCTACTGAATGGGAAAAATCTTCCCCAACCCCACATCAGACAGAGAACTAATCTCCAAAATATACAAAGAACTCAAGAAACTAGGCATCAGAATACCAAATAAGACAATTAAAAATGGGGTATAGATCCAAACAGAGAATTCTCAATAGAAGAATTGGGAATGGCCCAAAGATACTTAAGGAAATGTTCAACATCCTTAGCCCTTAGGAAAATGCAAATCAAAATGACACTGACATACAATCTTACACCAGTTAGAATTGCTAAGATCAAAAACACTAATGACTGCTTATGCTAGAGAGGATATAGAGTGAAAGGAACACACCTCCATTGCTGGTGGTAGTGCAAACATGAACAACCACTTTGGAAATCAACATGAGATATCTCAGAAATTTGGGAAATACCCTAACTCAAGACCCAGCAATACAACTAGTGGACATATACACAAAGGATGTTCAATCACACTATAAGGACATTTGTCCAACTATGCTCACAGCAGCAGCATTTGTAATAGCCGGAACATAGAAACAATCTAGATGCCCCTCAACCAAAGAATCAATAATGAAAATGTGGTACATTTATGCAGTAAAGTATTATTCAGAGGTAAAAATAAATATTACATCTTGAAATTTGCATGCAAATGGACAGAAGTAGAAGAAAACATCCTGAATGTGGTAAACCGGACTCAAAAAATGAACATGGAATATCTCACTCATAAGTGGATAGGAGTTATAAAGCAAAGAATAATAAGCCTGTAATCCATGACCCCAGAGAAGTTAAGTAACAAAGGGAATACTAAGAGAAACATACTTAGACTACCCTGAGAAGGGGAAGTAGACCTGATATTCTATGAAAATTGGGAGTGTGTGTAGAGGGCAGAAGGGATTTTGTGGGGAGGGATTTAGTCCTGCCTCCAAGCAATGTGCTAGACTTCATTGATTCCCCATGTGAATCCTTACCCTCTCTGAGGAATGAATGGGAGTGGAATGAAGGAGAAAGTGGGTGGAGGGAGCAAGAGGAGTGGAAGGAGTGGTACTAGGAATGGTTTGTAAAATGAGAAAAAAATGACTTTAAAAATAAATAAATCTTTGCATTCACCTTCTTATTTCTTTCTGTAGGATCATGAATTATAGGCTCAATGTCCTTTATTTATGGCTAGAATCCACTTATGAGTGAGTGCATACCATATTCATCTTTTTGGGTCTGGGTTACCTCACTCAGGATAATGTTTTCTAGTTCCATCCATTTGCATGCAAAATTCAAGATGCCATTGTTTTTTTTTTACCGCTGAGTAATAATCTAATGCATACATATTCCACACTTTCTTTATCCACTCTTCCATTGAGGGGCATCTAGGTTGTTTCCAGGTTCTGGCTATTACAAATAATGCTGCTATGAACATAGTTTAACAAATGCTCTTGTAGTATGATAGAGCATCTCTTGTGTATATTCCCAAGAGTAGTATTGCTAGATCCTGGGGTAGATTGATCCCGAATTTCCTAAGAAACCGTCACACTGATTTCCAAAGTGGTTGCACAAGTTTGCATTCCTACTAACAATAGTTATCCTCCTTGATATTAGAAGGAGACAAGATTGCCAGGCAAAAATTGGAAACTTGGGGATGGGGGTGGGGTGGGAGTAAGGGGAGATGAGGAGAAAAAAATTGAGAAGGGGGATGGGGAGATCTTGGGGGAATGGGACTGTTGGATGGAAGGAATGGTGGATATGGGAGCAGGGATGTATATAGTATATATCTTAATTAAGAGAGCCATTTAAAAAATAATAAAAAAATAAATAAAATAAAAAATAAGTAAATCATTTTTAATATCAAAAAAATAGAGAAATAATAGATGTTATGACAAATATGTATGAAAGGATACTCTTGGACTGACAAGCCCATATGAAAACAATTCTCACCACCCCTCAGTTTAGACTATGACTTTACTACTGGATGGATGGTTGTCTGTCCACTGCTTCCATATCCAAAGCATTAACACCAGATAAACAATAATCTTATCATCAGTTTATCAGACAAGATAATTTCCAAACAGTGGGCCAACAGCTTGCCTGCACTTAGACGGTTAACAATCAACATAGCCAAGCTGCTATAAGAACTTGGAATAAAGTTCTTGATATTAATACTCCCAAGACATCTTTCCCACTATAGACAAAAGCTACAAATCCTTTTATTTCTTTGTAGGTCATCTACAATGAGTGTTAGAGCAGCACATTGATAATAAATAAGCTGCTTCCTCCTGGGCTCTTTAATCTGCTTATTAAAATACAAATTTTATCTGTACAAAGATTCGTTGTGTAGTTGCTAATGCCTTTCCTACTATTGTTGACTTTATACAAGCATGCCAAAATGATGGCATAGAGGAATGAAAAGGTCAGATTCTAGCAGTTTACTTATGGCTTCCTATATGTTTCAAATGTGGATGGAAATAAAAACTCTCAAATATAATATAAACAAAAACTTGACAATCAGCCCAGGATAGTAAACCTTCCTCTAACATACCTGTAAAATGCAATTTCATTGATCCAGTCAGTGTCAATCTAGATGTGGTGACAAAGACAATGCAATTTCAGAAAGCAAATAAATGAGCAATCAAGGCTGCTGTTGAACAGGACCAGGCCTCTTATAGTCCCAGGTTGGATCCCATTGTTCTGCCCCAATGCTATCTATAGAGAAGTCCAATTTGTTGCCAGAGTAGCAAATTCTGTATCCTCAGGATTCTACATATTGACACTCAGATCTATCCTTAATCATAAAAGAGTAAGAAATTTGATTGCTACTGCAAAAAGCAATTCATGACCACAGTGTATCAGTAACTAAAAACATACAATTTGATTTCATAGAAGAGCTTAGAGAACCTATAACATCTATAAGGACCCCTTCCAACAAACTGCCATTGCTTGTTTCTAGGAAATCAAACTGGACTATGAAAGGGGCTTTTGTTTGACCAAATGCTCTTGATTTGTGTTATACTGACGTGATAATACCTTATTTCCAGCTACTCCAAAAAATCCAGTCCCTAAGATTTAAGAGGTATTTATATCATAATGTATTGTTACAGTTTGTCCTATTTAGCATCATAAAAAAGAATCATGTTCCCATGCTTTTTCAGTCACAGTCCAGCTGGCCTTGGTGAGCTCACAATAGATCAGCCCCACTGTCTCAGTGGGTGGGTGCACCCCCCCGTGGTCCTGACATCCTTGCTCGTGTTCTCCCTCCATCTGCTCCTCATTGGGACCTTGGGAGCTCAGTCCAGTGCTCCAGTGTGGGTCTCTGTCTCTATCTCCATCCATCACCAGATGAAGGTTCTATGGTGATATGAAAGATATTCGTCAGTATTGCTATAGGATAGGGTCATTTCAGGTTCCCTATCCTCAGCTTCCCAAGGGACTAACGGGAGATCGCCTTGGGCTCCTGGATAAAACCGGACTCTCTGATCATCGCGAACAATGAGGACTGATGAGAAGCCAAGGTCAATGGCAAGGGGTTTTGATCCTACTTCATGTTCCGGCTTGGTGGGAGCCTAGCCAGTTTGAATGTTCACCTTCCTAGACATGGACGGAGGGGGGAGGACCTTGGACTTTCCACAGGGCAGGGAACCATGATTGCTCTTCAGATTGGAGAGGGAGGGGGAGAGTAGTGGGGGGAGGGGGAGGGGAGTGGGGGGAGGGGGAGAAGAGGGGGGGGAGGGGGAGAAGAGAGGGGGGAGGGGAGGGAAATGGGAGGCTGGGAGGAGGCGGAAACTTTTTTTTTCTTATTCTCAATAAAAAAAAGAAAGAAAGAAAAAAGAATCATGTTAATGGAGGTGGTCACTGGTAAACATCTGGTCCAGTTATGGCCTGCTATGAGGCATCCTGAATCAGCATGACTTCCTTCCCAGCAGTCCTTTTGAAAAGGTGACAAAGACCCTGAATGAATGATTTGACAGACAAAGGGACACTCCTAGTGATTATTTCTCAGCAAGTCTCCAGGCTAATCTCTCTGTCATCTCAGACTCAGGGCAGATTCCTGCTTCTACAGGGTTTCTGACACACTCAGGATGTGGTTGCAACACTGTGTCTTGCACAGTAATAGACTGCTGAATCCTCAGATGTCAGGCTGCTGAGCTCCATGTAGGCTGTGCTGGAGGATTTGTCTGCAGTCAGTGTGGCCTTGCCCTGGAACTTCTGAGCATATTTAGTTTCACCATTTTCTGGATCAATCCTTCCAATCCACTCCAGTCCCTGACCAGGCTTCTGCTTCACCCAGTGCATATAGTAGCTAGTGAAGGTGTATCCTGAAGCCTTGCAAGACATCTTCACTGAAGCCCCAGGCCTCACCAGCTCAGCCCCAGACTGTAGCAGCTGGATCTGTGAGTTCACACCTGCAGAGAGAAAGGCAGAGTGGATGCCATTGTCACCTGAGAGTGTGGAAATCTGTAATTGGGGAGCCTGTTACCTGCAACTCCTGCCAATAGGAAAAGAAAAATATAGCTCCATCCCATGGTGAGGACCTTGTGAGCTCAGTGACTGTGGAGAGGACACTGATCATATGATGTTATGGTGTGTGCATCCCTATATTTACCACCATATGCTCATGTGATTTGCATATTCATGAGCAGAGAACTTCTTAAATAAGGACCTAGTCCAGTTGGAGAAAAAGGAGGCAGAGGGCACCTGTGTCAGGTAGCAAGATGTTGAGGTTCAAATCCTGATCCTTTTTGGTGAAATGATCTCATACTTCTTCCCAGGGAACTGTGCAGACCCTTTGTAAATAACATCAGGGCCTAAGATCTCAATTGATTTCAGGCCTGAAACATTTAGTCTCCTTGAGACACGGTTATTAAATTGAATTATCAGGTGACTGTGCTTATGAAGATGATGGCCATTAGTAATTCCAAAACCTCCTAAATTTTCAGAATTTATAGCTTCCTTTCAGATATATTTAATTTATATTTGCCTTTGCGCCCTGTGACATAAAACCTGACATAAATGACCAAAAGTGAACATACCATAGAAACATTTGTATATCAAATTTATTACATCACTTTCTCTAATAACTGAATTATGGAAACAAATATAGTTGCAAACATATGATTCCAGGAAGAAAATGTGTTTATATATGCAATACAACAGAAATATTTTATCTAAAGGGAATAAAGAAATGGCATCCCTCTCAGGAAATTCAGTGCAACTCTTGATAGCTATATTAGTTAAAGACCAACTTAGAAATGTAGACATCATAAGAGTATTTCATTATTAGTTTTAGATTTTGTGACAAAACAATTACATATACTAATACATAAAAATGTTTAAAAGAAACTGTGTAGCATAATAAGGGAAAAACAGGTATGTCAAGAAATATAAGAGTAGAGATTTTCAGGAAATTTATACAGTCTACAATATCAATTTGAGTAAAAATTCTAAACATATATTAAAATAGTTACAGTTTTCAAGATGACTTTGCTTATTCTTTAATTGTTTATTTATGTATGATATATATTATGATCAAATCTACCACGAATATGTCCCTCTGACTCCACTTGGGACCTTCCAATCAATCTCTTTCCCAAATTCTGGACCTTTTCTCTTCATTAACACAGTGAGTCCAGTCAGTGCTATGTGCACACATAGAGGTGGTGTCATTCACAAGTACATAGAACACCTACAGAACCCATACAAAGAAAAGTGATTATATTTTCCTCATCAGTCTTGAAAAGCAAACAGACTTCCACATTTGTGTGGTCCTTCATGAATCCCTCTCCATCATGTTGCAATATTTTAAAATACTTTCCCTTTTATTTAATGGTGAGAGCAGTGCATACATGCATCAAGAGGAATACATTTACCCCTCGTGCAATTTAAGAAATTAAATTTTTGTATTCTACAATGTGGCTGTAAGCAATCGAAATAGTATTGTGAAGACTGCCAATAAACACCTTTACATGCTCAACAATTTCACAGGTTTTAGTCTGTCTTTGTGATTGGCTGGATTTGTCCTAGTCTTGTGCTGGAAACTATAGTGAAACTATGTGTGCAATGATCAAGTCAAGTAGTAACAGTAACATTAGAATTCCATGACTTTCTGCCCTATATTCTGGATCTTACATTCTTTCCAGTGCCTCTCTGTGATGATCATTATGCTTTAGCTGGGAGGTTAAATGACTCATCTGAGATTGTGGACCAAATATTCATTTTCAGCACTTTGAGTAGCTATGAATGTCTGCATTAATAATGAAACACAGCACAGAAGAAATTCTGGGATCAAGACTGATAGCAACATCAACTTACTGGGAATAGACATAGATAATTTTAAGACAGTTTGACAATATGACCATTAGCAATACAGTAGAAAGTAGTTCATTATTACATAGCTACTAGGCACTAGTGGATACATCTTAGCTGAAGTCTGATATTGCAGATCTGCTACTATGTAAGATTACTGATGCCTTTTCTCTCCCTTCAGGCTATATAACCCATTTCTGCACTAGAAAACATACAAATCATGGAGAATTTCCTTTTCAGTTCAATGTTGGTTTCTCTATGCCTTACAACAAAAGTCCTCAACTCACAGTGAAATATAGATTGAATCAAATGTGTTGTTCTCTTTTTACCTGAGAATGATTATAAATAAGAAAACAAAGTAGAGCAAATGCAGGCATGACCTAGGGAAAGATTGTTTACAGGTTGATGTAAGAATAAATTAGTGTAATTTCTTCGGAAATTAGTTTGTAGATTTTCACAAAAATTGATCAGTAAAACTAGCAATTTCCCTCCCAAGCATGTGCTCAATGACTCTATATCTTATTAAAGAGTCAGTTCTGTGTCCATGTTATTGGTGTTCTATTAACAGTGGCTAGAAGATGGAACAAACCTATGTTTCTAACAAAGGACAAATATATAATGAAAATGTTGGGTGTATAAACAACGGAATAACAAGCAATAGAAAAAATATGAATAAGAAATCTATAGATAAGTTGATGGAACTGGAAAAAATATATGCTGAGTGAGGTCACCCTAGACCATATATACAAATGCTACATATTCTCACTTATATGTGATTGAAAGATGTGAATATTATGTTTCTGTGCTTAATTTATATAAACCAAGAGACTTAAAATTGACCATTGGGGTTTGAAGAATTATGGTCAAGGATATTCTAAAATAAAGATAAAATGAAAGGAGAAAGCGAAAACACAGGAGACAGAATTTGAAACATGAAATCATTTGCAAAATGGAGACATAAAGTGTTGGTGTAAGAGGAACACAATTTAAGTTATAAGAAAATCATATGAAAACGTGAATCATGAAACATAAGTAAACATATAAATGTAAAGATATCGAATGCATCTGCATGACATAACAAAGCAAGAACATGAAAGTAGACTATGAAATAAGAGAAATGTGAATTATGTTATTTTTATATCAAAATTTCAGGAAATAAGGACGATTTTCTAGGTGCCCAGTTTTACCTTTGAGATTTTCTATGTGTTGACTGAATGAATTTGTGTTCAGATTTTGGTGTGGTTTTATGGATCTGTTGATACAGTATTGTTATCCAAAATTATATTTTAGAGAAAATTGTATGATAACTAGTGAGATGGAGATAAACTTGTCATTTACTGAGTAGCATTGCTCCTGTGGTTTTTTTGATCATATTCTATAAATATAAGAGATATATGCTTCCAGAAATATGAGTTAGACAGCTCATGAATGAAATTTGTAGACCATGATGTCTGCTACCGTATAAGTTCCTTGATGTCTTTTCTCTCCCTTCAGGATGCCTAGCTCCTTGCCACACAAGAAAAATTACCCAGCAGGGTGAATTTTCTGTTTAGTACAAAGTTTGTTTCTAATTAACTAATGAGTATTTGAACACAGATACTTGCATGGGTGAGCTGTTCTGCTCCAGGAAACCATGAGATATTAATGAACACCTCTGTATGGGCACAAGACAGCCCTCTATGATTTAATAATCAGGGAGGCCCCACTTGTTTTGAGAACAGTATGAGGTATTGCCAATGACCTTATTTGCTACATTAACTCAATAGTTAGATGTTGTTTCTGAGAAAGAATTTAAAATATGAAAGTGGTGCATAACTCCAAGGAAAGAGTGCCTTCCAGACACCACAGGACTGATGCACATATGAAGTCACAGAGACTGGAAAGCATGCTGAGTCTGCACAGATTCGATCCTAATGGGGTCCCAATGTGGAGAGAACACGGACACAGACTTTCTTCCCCGAACCAAGAAGTTCTATAATTGATACTTCCTTACAATGAAAATGTTTGTTTTCTCTGTTGAAATATTATTGGGTGTACTTACTTCACTCAGTTCTGGACACAAGTCTTTCAGTTGATGGCTAACACAGAATGAATGCAATATTTTACAGATATTTTCTCTGATTTCACATTGTGCATTATTTCTTCAGTCTTACTCAACTTTTACCTATATGACATTGCTTCATTTTGAATTTTATGGATTATATATATGTAAGTTCCTGTTTTTATTCTTAAATAAATGCTTTTTATATTATTTTTTTTTCTTTTTGACTGTTTGCTTTCTACAGAGAGAAGCAGAGATTGTGAAATTGGGGGAGATTCAGTAATCAGAATATAATGTACAATTTTTTTTCAAAAAATGTATAAAGTAAATAAAACTGAATAAAATTTTGAAAAGAATATACAAACCAGTGAGGAGTTTGACAAGGAATCTATACTATGTATGACCATGAAAACATCATATTTTAATCACAGCTGGTGCAGGTCAGTTAACAGACTTTAAGAAAGGAAACCACAGAGGAAACAGAATCCCTGCCACACTTCACCTCATCTCTCTAATGGGAATTCTTAGCTTCATTTTGCCCCCTGATGGTCCTTTCCTGAATTGCAAGTTGATATTTCATGGCTTACACTGAAGTTGCATAGTCTGATTTAACTTGTAACCTAGGCACTAAATACAGTGTTCAGCTGCATATATAAATGGATTTTGATTAACCTGGAGATGCTGAATAGATTTTTCAGATTGATTTTAGGTTATGCCTATTTAATTACCAATGTCCCTCTCAAAACTAGACTTCACCCTGGTTACAATCGTATGTATCCAACTCTAGCAATTCCCCCTTTGTAACATGGTGACCACAGGAAAGAGCAGAATCTTGTCTGCCTTCATTATTCTATACCTGGGGAAGAACACTTGAAGTCAGAGAATCACACAGTCTTGAGCTTAGTTCATGCTCCCACATGTTTCCAGACACAAGAGCCAACAGAAAGAGGAGATACCACCGTGGTACCTATACATCAGATAACAACTTCATAAAAATATATAAAGAAGAAAGTAGAAATCTAGTGAATATGTTGGAAGACATTACTGGCTGATCAGATGTTATAGTCTACCATGGCCTGGCAGCATTCTCTAAGGTGGACAACATGGAGGTCTCCTTCCACATGGCAAAAGTTTCCTTCTTTCTTCTTAGGCTTATCTGAGAGACATCTCAAGGCTTAGGATTCCTGACTTATCTCAGGCATTGCCCTTAACACATCTCGTGCAAATGTTCTTCCTTTGATGACAGACATAGTAATTAGGCAAGTGCTCTAGAAATTTTGATAGGGCCATGCTTCTACTAACTTAATTGTATGATAGAAGTTTACATCTTAATGCAAATTATAGTATCTCCCCCAGACAACCCAATTCTCTATATTCCCATATTCTGGAATAAAACTGAGCTTTTTCATTGAAAACAGTCCCCCAGAGTGATGCCTCCATTCCCATTAATGACCAATTACACAGCTTTCTTTCAACACTTCTACCCCTTTTTCCTCAAGGCCTGTTGGACAACAGGCTGGGATGGATAAAAGGACACTCACAGAATGTATACAATGACTCAATCTGTTTCTCATGCTGCACTTTTGGCAGGGCTCATAAGTAGGGTTCCATTCTACCTTGACTCAGTTATGGTCAACAGTTCAAATACCAGATATGGCCAATATCTAGACCTGGTATTTTAAGTATAAAGAAGTAGATCTGGTTGGATAATATCTGGCAGAGAATGTGTTAGTAAAGCTTTTTAGGAGGTGAATGTTTTCACTGATGAAGACTGTTTTGGATTATGCTCCCAGGAATGAGAGATGCTAACAGCACTATGTAAGATTATCTGTGCGTGTATGGTTAAATGACAGAAATGGAGTTTTACAGAATAAAACAAAAATGTGACTATAGAAAGTGAGACTATTTACATATGTTTTGTTCTAACTTCAGGATCAGAAATCATATGGACCTAATATTGGAAGACAGAGAAAACATGAGAAGTCTAATACATAACTTCTCTTCAATTACAAGTCAGAATTTATATGATGTCCTGTGGACTGTCAGAACACTGAGAAACATCCTGAGGACAAGATTCTCTTTTCATGTAGAGGAGCAGTTATCCCTACAATCCAGGGTGCTGGAGGTGGTGGTGTTCCCCTTGGATTTCATCATCTCTGCTCTCCTGAGTAAAGTGCAAAATGGTGTGCTTCATAGTCTAGTATCATGGGATGCTAGTGGCTATCATGAATGTGAATGTGCAAAAATTTTGGCAAATTCAGCAGTGTGGATTTACAAAGATATTTTCCTGTCATCACTGGATTCATGCACTAAAGTCTAGATACAATGACATCATAAAAAGATGGCATAATTTTTTTCCCTAACTTAAACTAATGGGAGGATCACAATACAGGCTGAGATGCAGCAATGTGTGTTGATCTGAGCAAAGGTTTCCTTCAAATACATGCACACATTGATGTCTAGCATTCTCATTCACACTTTACTGTTTGTATATTTTCATACTTCTCTGACTGGGCTCACTTTCACTCATCAGAATTCTCAGCAGCTTTTTCTTTCACTGTGCTATAATTGATGCTTTTCAACACTGCTGAGGGCCTGAGAACCATTTGCACTATTCATAACACTCTTTGCAAAAAGGATTGTCTCTGGAACCTAGTTCTGATATCCTTTCTCTAAGTCACTCAAAGATTGATACAGCGTGATTTCCTCAGTGGTCATATACCTCAGGTACAGGACCAAAAGTATGAATATGTTTCTAGAGAGCTGTACAATTTGCTCCAGTAGAAGTTACAAACAAGATCGGCAGGTTATTCATCTCAGAAAATTCATGAATTTCATGTATCAGCATCATCAAGGACAAGAAAGTAATTGTATGTGTCAAATAGTGATAACTTGAACCTCCTCAACTGAAGAATGATGATGCAATTCACTTCTGTTCATGGTAAACTTTGTATTCTTTTATTGACAGAGTAAGGAACTGCACATTGTTGCACAGGAGAGTGAGATCATTGATATAAATGAGTAAATACTGATGCATCTCAGGACTGGGTGAGTTCTCTGAAAGCCTGTCAAGTACCTCCTACTGCTATGAAGTCATTAGATAAGACCTCCCGTAAGGTACCAACTCAATTTCTCTGTGTCCAATGGGGTATATAAGTGTTTTCTTTAGCAATAGGATTTTACCATCAGATTGTGAAAGAGAAACCAAGGCTTGGCAGTAGCCTGAGCTATTTGTGATTTACATGAAGCCACTTTGGCCAATGATTAAATTTATGAATATTTGTAGTAGGAGCGGCGGGGCTGCGTCCCGCCACCCGGCTAGCTTTACCTGAAATAATTTCATGGAAACTGTATTCTTTTAAACACTGCCTGGGCCATTAGTTCTAGCCTCTTATTGGCTAATTCTCACACCTTGTTTTAACACATATTTAATAAGCTGTGTAGCACCACGATGTGTGCCTTACCAGGAAAGATCTTAACCTGCATCTGTGTCAGGTGGGAGAATCATGGCGACTGCCTGACTCGGCTTTCTTTGCCAGAATTCTGTTCAGTCTACTTTGCCTACCTAATTTTCTGTCCTATTAAAGGGCCAACGCAGTCTCTTTATTTAACCAATAAAATTAACACAAAACAGAAGACTTTTCCCCATCAAATGTTTGTCTAGGAATGCCAATCTTCCAAATATCCAGTAGTTTACTGAAGGTTGCAATAATTTGAAATCTGCTCTTTGGGGGATTTGAAGCCAAAGACTGAGTGGAAACACAACACTAAACCACCTAGGTTAGGAACAAGACACCCTTAATACTTAAAAAAAAAATGATGGAGACCAGCTTCAGGGGAGTCAACAATTACCAGGGTAGGAGCATGAAGATAAGAAAAGCCAGTAATGAGTATGAATGTATGCATGAAAATAATAAAATAGAAGCATAGGATAGTATCAGGAGGGAGTTCCAGTGAATACTGAAATTGGCCTGTATTTAATTTTTTCATACAATTTTATACCCAATACAATGAGGGGAGGAAGACAAAAACTGCTGTGACATGATATAAAAGGCAACTAGAACTGTTATTTGCTTCAATACTACAACATTTAGTCATTAGCACTCCGTTGTTTAGGCAGCTAACTCACCCTAGACCAAGTAGCCTGAAGGCAGTCACTCTCAAGGTGAAAACTCCTATTTCAAAATGAGGAGCCAGGGAATGCTTGAAAATCCTGATCATTGGTCAGGGTGGAGTGGATCTACCTATATGGACCATCTGGATGTCAAAAGGACCAAGTAACCACATCCTAGGTCAGGATGTGCAATCGCACTTGTCAACAACTTTGGACAAGCAAAAACTCTCTGACTTGAAAGTCTTGACTGAAGACAAGGTGGAACTAGGTTCACATATTTGGGCCTCAACAAAAATCTTAGCAACAGATTCTCATTTCTGAATAATTTTTAAAAGGGACTTCATTTGTGTATCAGGAAGCCAGGGCTCTGAAACAAATAGTGTAGAGGAATCCACAGAGGCTAGCAGGAAAACTGTGTCCACTCCCAAACCACTAAATTGTAGGAGGAAGGCATGGAGCTGAGAAGCAGCCTGGACTATTGTGCTGCTGTCAGCAGAGGCTGTGTCAATGTGCTCTCTGTGCACAGTAGTGTGTAGCAGTATCTGGAGCATACAGACCGGTGATCTTGAGGAATATCCTGTTGTTGGTGTCTTTGGAGATGTGAACTGGCTCTTTAGGGTTATGTTGTAGAACTTATTATCATCCCACCAAACGATGGCAAGCCACTCCAAACCCTTGCCTGACAGCTGATGGATCCAACCCACACCTATATGAGAAGTTCTCAGTGAAATCCCAGAGAAAGAGCAGGTTAGTATGAGATCCTGAGAGAGCTGCAACTGTCCAGGGCCAGATTCCTTCTGCATAACCTGGGACAGGAGAACTGTGGTGAATGGAAAGTAGAAGATAAGGTTGGAAGAGGTGATAATATAGAAGTTTGCCCCTTAGTGAGTCTTGTCACTTGCATGCAGGGTAAATCAGCCGCAGGAATGAAGAAGGAAGTCTGTCCATGTTTGCACACCCATTGAGTACCCAGTCCCAGCTTTGGCTTTTCAACCCAGGGTTGGGTGGATCCAGGAGAGACTTGCATTCCATGCCAGGCACTGTCTTTGATGGAAGACTTAAGTTTTAGGACTCACGGGAAGCCAGTCTGTGAGGGGAGGCACAGAAGCCCTTACAGGAGTTCACCTTTTTCCCCAAAGAAAGTAGCCCCCCTGTAGAGCCAGGCCTTCAGTATACAACACATCTGATGAGTGCTGTGAGAATGCAGCGGAGTAGGTGACCTTGCAGACTGGCAGCTATTCAGTCTATAATGCATGGGAGAGAGTGACATTTCATTATTACTAATCTGTTAATTTTCTACCTCGTGTATTTGAGATTTCTATTTATTCAATATTAGTACCTGCATCTTTATACTACCCTCTAATTCTTTAAAAACAGCACGAACAAAAACATAAACTATAGGCAAATACATGATTAGTTAGTTCATTTCTTTGAGTCTGCGAGAATACTGGAGGATGGACAGAAGGACAGAAGACACTGAAAGTCACCACACAGGGCCTAGGATTTTATTCACTGGTATTGTGATGTTAAAACACAATGTAATCTCTTTTTTATTGCCACTATGGATGTTTTGGAATTAAGAGAGAAAATTATTTGCCTAACTTTAAATACCTTTCACAGGGACTTTGTGACATGAATATGACTGAAAATATAGAAAAAAACTTGAGTAAAGTGATTTCCTTAAAGAAATCTATGTCAAAAATGATTAACCATTTTTTAGGAATAAACTATCTCCTTATTTAAATGTATAAGATGTGTCTAAACAATGAGTTTGCACTTACCTCAAAGTTATAGTAACACTGTAAAAAGAAACCAAACCCTCAAAGCTGAGAGCCAGCTGAGGCACTGAACCCTCATGGAAGGATGAACAATAAGACCTGCACCTACACTTGGTTCATTTTCCAGGGCATTTCCATTTCACAGTAACTTTTGATTTATGATTAAATTATATATATATATTGAAACAAGAATGTATCTGACAATATCTGCATGAGATTGAAACATCGTCACAAAATGTCCTCATCAAAGGCAGGGAGTAAAATGGATCCACAAGAAAAATAAGAATCCTGGAATTGATGATAACAGGAGAAAAGAGGCTCTCTCCAATTTCTGGATATTATCTGTAGAGTAGCAGTGAACATTATTGAGTAAATGTCTCTAGTAGGATGTAGAGTCATTTGAATATATGCTCCAGAGTGGTACAGCTGGATGCTGGGGTAGATCTATTCCAATCTTCCTCTGGAGTAGTCACACTGATTTCACAGTTGCTATACAGAGTGGGGCTTATTAGGTGTTTAAGTTTGCAATATAAGGAGTTTGGACACTTCAAAATGGCTCTTCAGCATGCAACAAACAACTGCTTGAATCAAGGTCCCACAGCCACTTGACAGATGCCTTACATTATTGAGTCGTATTTAATTCGGAGGACAGAATCAGAAGATTCCCTTTCCCCCTGATCATTAATGCTTTTCTGTTGGTGGAGACAGGAGAGTACTTTATGAAGACTGTATTTTAAATTCAACAGAGATTTAAATGTCTCTATCATAGAATAGGCCAATAAGATTTCTGCCTACAACAACATGTGAATATTATAACATCAATATTCAGTACATAGCATTCATATTTCAAGAGGATTTATGGCAGTTACAGGAACATTCCAAACTAACCCTTTGCACTACAGACATTTCTTACTGAACCAACCCCTTGATATTATTAAGTATGCATGTTGCATGTAATTGGCTTAGGTATCCAAAATAAATCACTCTATTGAACAAGAGTGACTTCATTATACCCAGAGAAATATGAAGGTTGATAGCATGTCAGAGTAGGTCAGTGTCTGTAAAAGCCTGAGACTGTCTGTCAGGGTACTGGTTCTGGAAAGGTAGTAAATTTAATATAACATTAATATTAGTAATCTCAATCGTGTTCTTTTTTGTTGTTGTTGTTGTTTTTTGAGACAGGGTTTCTCTGTGGCTTTGGAGCCTGTCCTGGAACTAGCTCTGTATACCAGGCTGGTCTCGAACTCACAGAGATCCGCCTGCCTCTGCCTCCCCGAGTGCTGAGATTAAAGGCGTGCGCCAATTGTATTCTTAAGTAACATGTATACACACTGGGTAAATAAATCAGTTCTATGAAAAGTAATTTAATCCTATTTTTCTCAACTTACAAGATTACACTTATGTAGTAGTAAATCATGATGTAATTATTTCTCCCATTCTGAGAAACAGAAATTCTGCTGTCCAACACAGGTAGAATTATAAAACACACATTCATGGTACTTAAGACTGTGAGAGGAGTTTTGGTTTGCTGTTTAAGTGAACTTTACTGGTAAAATTCATATTATACATTATTCAAAGCTACTCCAAAAAGTTCAAGTCTCTTCAAATCCAGAGATAATTCTGTCACTATGCATTAACACACTTTTCCCTTCTTTAGTGTTTTATTACAGAGAAACTTGTAAATGGAGATCAATTAGCATCATTTTATTTAAAGAGAACGAGAGAGAAAACTGTCTCTCAGACAGATTATTTCTGTATAAATATTCAGGCTAATCATTTCTGTCATCTCAGTATCAGGGCAACTTCCTCCTCCTTCAGGGTTTCTGACACACCCAGGATGTGGTCGCAACACTGTGTGTTGCACAGTAATAGATCGCAGAGTCTTCAGAAGTCAGGCTTCTGAGCTCCATGTAGGCTGTGTTGGAGGATTTGTCTGCAGTCAGTGTGGCCTTGTGCTGGAACTTCTGATTGTAGTTAGTATTACCATTTCCAGGATAAATCCTTCCAATCCACTCCAGGCCCTGACCCAGACTCTGCTTCACCCAGTAAATATAACTATAAGTGATACCACCAGAGATCCTGCAGGACAATTTCACAGAAGTTCCAGGCTTCACAAGCTCAGGTCTAGACTGCTGCAGCTGAGCGTGGACACCTGTAGAGAAAATAGAGTTTAGATGTCATTGTCACCTCTGTTACTGTTCTCTCTTCAGATTTGGAACTGGAAAGCCTCTTTACCTGTAGTTAGTGACAGGAGGAAGAGAATGATCTGGCCCCACACCATGGTAAGGTCCTGTGTGCTCGGTGACTGTGGAGAGGACACTGATCATATGTTGTTCTGAGGTGTGGACATCTCTGTATTTACCACCATAGACTCATGTGATTTGTATATTCATGAACAGTGTACCTCTTAGATAAAGTCCTAGTACAGCGTTAGAAGAAAGAGGTAGAGGACCTTGAGTCAGGCAGCAGGATGCTAAAGTTCAGTTCTAACCCTGTCTGAGGAAATGAAATCTATACTATATCCCAAGCCTTATGCAGGCCTGTAGATATAACATCAAGTTATAAGCTCTGAGTTTACAAAAGACTTCAACCAGAGACAGTTGTTCCTCTTGTTACAAAAAATTTACAGTTAGTAGTTGTGAAAAGGGTTTAAAACTTGTAAATTATGAGAACTTCTAGTCTTTTTACATATACATGACATTAGCAAGTCTTTCTCCAGAAGACTGCATAATAAAACACACAAAAGATCAAAAGTGAAAATGTCTCAGAATTTTTTGCAAACAAATGTTATTGCTGCATTGTCTACAGTAGATAAATTATAGAAACAAACTACATGACTTTGAACAAATGACTGTATGAAGAACTATGGTATATATGCTATAAAACAGAATTTATTCATCAGTAATATATAAGGAACTTATATAACTGAGGAAAATGAATGCAATTGGCGCTGACATTATTAAGTAATTTAATACCCTCTAAGAAACAGATATTGTCATGGGGCTGGAGAGATGGCTCAGAGGTTAAGAGCACTGCCTGTTCTTCCTGAGTTCAATTCCCAGCAACCACATGGTGGCTCACAGCCATCTATAATGAGAACTGGCACCCCTTCTGGCTTGCGGGCACACATGGAAGAAATGCTGTATACCTAATTAAATAAATAGATATTAAAAAAGAAGCAGGTATTGTGTGAGTTCTATTTATAGTCCTTAGATATCGTATAGTTAGAAATTATTGTGCATGCACATATGTGAGGACGTAGAACTGAAAATGTCCCATGGAATAAAAGTGGCAAATGGATGTGGAAGGGCAAGAAAATGATAGGTTGACTTTATAGGGTAAATATGTACAGTGGACATTATACACCTATATGAAAATTCTAAACATATGGAATATTGCTACTTTAGAATAATTTTGTTCATCCCTTGCAATTTTCATTTATGAATGCAATATATTTTGATCAAATTCTCGACCACTATGTCCCTCTTGCTTTCCTTATAATCTTTCAAAACGAAAGCTTTTTCTTCTAACATATTCATTGCTTTTGTTTTATTAATGAATAACTCAGTAAATGTAATAAATGCTGTCTGTATGGGCATGGTGGGCCTTATCCCCTAGCACATAAGTAACCGTCAAGTGAGCACATTTCTTAAAAAAAAAAAAAAAGTGATTCTAACTTCGTATGCATTTTTCCAATGCTAACATCTCCTCAGCTAGCAGTGATCCATGGGGAGTTCCTCCCCCACCTGTGTTGTAGTCTTTTAAGATATACTTTGTTTAGTATAGTAGGAGGAGGGCCAGAGCACACATGTGCCAAGGAACTTAGAAGACAACTCTTGGTGCTCAGGTCTCTTCTTCTAAGAGGTGGCATTCAGAATTCAAACTAAAATGGTCAGTTTGGCTAAGAGACACATTTACCTGATTAGTCTTTCCACAGGCTTTCACTCTGTAATTTTAACTGTTTTGATTTTGTGCAGGTTATATGTTGATAAGAACAGCTGCTAAGAGGTTATTTGTGCAATGAGAACATGTCAATCACTATAAATAGAATTCCACAACTTTCAACCTCATTCTCTGAACCTTACATTCTTTCTTTACTCTGTTTCATGATGATCCTTGATATGGGGGAAGGAAGAGGTTGATAAAGAGGATTCACTGTGACTGAGTACTCAGCCATTAATTTTCAGCATTTTGATCGGTCATGAATGTATACAATTATCATTACACACTGCGTACTGGGTTTTGCATGATCAAGGATGAAACCAGCACTAATCTATTATATATGAACATATATATTTATAGTCAGTCAGACAACATGACCGTTAGCAATACAACTAGGGTCTCCTTCGTCTATATCCTTCCTACTCATGAGTTTTTGAACATTTACCTGGAATGGTGAATGGTGTCTTTCCTGTGGAGCAGTTACTAATCCAATTAGAAGGCAGTAATTGAGCATGTAACAGGAACCACTAGTTGATACCTCTTACCTGGAGGTTGATAGAGTAAACTATAAGGGCTGGTACTGTATAAAATTGTTGATGTCTTTCTCTTCAGGCTTCACCGTGCCTTCCTGCACTAGAAAACATAACCAAAAGGGAGAATTTCCTATTCAGTTCAAGACTGGATTCTCGATGGCCTGCAACCAAAGTCCTTAGATCACCAATGAAATTCAGATTAAAACAACTCCAATGATATATTATTGCCTCAATAAGAATAACTGTAAACAAGAAAGTAAAAGACAACAATGCAGGCATGCATGTGGGGAAAGGGTAATCTATGGTCACATGTTGAAGAAAGTGTAAACTTCTGTAGTGACTTTAGAAATCAGGTTGCTGATAACTAAAGATACATTGTACAATAAAAGAACTTCTGGAGGTATCACCATCCCTGATTTTAATCTATTCTGTAGAGAAAAGTAATAAAAATTTCATTGTATTGACATAAAAACAGACAGGTTGATCAATGGAATTGAACTGAAGGCCCAGAAGTAAATCCAAGAACTTATGGACACATTATTTTTGAGAAGGAAAAAAAAATCAATGGAAAAAAGAAAGTATCTTCAACAAATGGTGGTATAAATAGTTGTCAACATGTAGAAGAGTGCAAATAGGTCCACATCTATCACACTGCACAAAACCCAAGGGAAAGTGGACAAAAGACCTCAGCAAAAATCCAGATACACTGAATCTGACAGAAGAGAAAGTGAGGAATAGCCTTGAACACATTGGCACGGCAGAAAATTTCCCGAACAGAGCATCAATTGCACAGGCAATAACATCACCAGTAAACAAATGGCACCTGATGAAACTAAAAAGCTTTTATAAGGCAAAGTAAACTATCAAAAACAAGTAAATGTCAGTTTACAGAGTGGTAAAGATGTTTATCAATCCCACATCAAAGAGAGGGTTAACAATCAAAATATATAAAGAACTCAAGACTAGACATAAACAACAAATAAGTCTAGGTTCTGGCTATGACAAACAATGCTGCTAATAACATAGTTGATCACATGACCTACATGCCCCTCGATCAAAGAATGGATAAGGAAAATGTGGTACATTTACACAATGGAGTATTTCACAGCAGAAAAAAATAATGACATCTTGAATTTTGCAGGAAAATGGATGGAGCTAGAAAACATCATTTTCAGTAAAGTAACCAAGACCCAGAAAGACAATTATCACATGTGCTCACTCAAAAGTAGTTTCAAAATATATAGCAATAAAAACCAGCTCAAAAATCACAATTCCCAGAGAACCTAGACCACAATGAGGACCCTAAGAGAGACATTCATGGATCTAATTTACATGGGCCGTAGTAAAAAAAAAAAAGATCTCCTGAGTAAATTGGGACCATGGGGATATTGGGGGAACATTGAGGGGAGGGAAGAGGCAGAGAGGGGAGCAGAGAAAAATGTAGAGCTCAATAAAAATTAATAAAAAAGAAAAAAATTAATAAAAAACAGAGTATAGCTCTAAACAGCGAATCTTCAATAGTGGAATCTCAAATGTTGGGGAAGCACTTTAAGAAGTTTTCAACATTGTTAGCAATCATGAACACTGAGGGGACACTGAGGCTGGCACTCTCAGGTCCCAAATACAAAATAACTCTTAGATTCATTCCATTTTACACATGTCAGAATGAATAACATTAAAATCACAGCAATACATCATGCTAAAGAGGATATAGAGCAAGAGAAACTCTCTTCTACTGATGATGGGAGAGCAAACTTGTGCAGCCACTTTGGAAATCAATATGTCAGTTTCTCAAAAATTGGGAACTTCAACCTCAAGATCAATCTATACAGCCTCGGGCATATACCCAAAGGACACTCAAGTATCATGACAATGGTACTTGATCAAATATGATCATAGCAGTATTATACATAGTAGCCAGAAACTGGAAACTTACTAGATGACCCTCAAACCAAGAGTGGATAAAAAAATGTGATACATTTACTCAGCCATTAAAATATGACATCATAAAATAATACAGAGCTACTAAATATGACATGAAATTTGTGGAAAAATGGATAGAACTAGAAAAATTCATCCTGAGTGAAGTATCCAAGACCTCAAAAGACAAACATGGTATGTATTCACTTGTAAGTGGATATTATCTGTAAAGGAGAACCATGCTACAATCCACAGACAATCAAAGTAACAAGTGGAGTTCAAAGGGTAACATATGAATCGCCCTGGAATGGGAAATAGAATACTTATCATGGTTGGAGGTGAGGCTTAAATGAGACAGGAACAGAAGTGGTCAGGTGTTGAGAACAGTATGAGGTATTGCCAATGTTTTTATTTGTCTACATTAGCTCAATAGTTAGACCTTGTTTCTGAGAAAGAATTTAAAATATGAATAAATTTTAATAGGTAAAAGTGGTGAATAACTCCAAAGAAAGAGTGTCTTCCAGACACCACAGGACTGATGCACATATGAAGTGACAGAGACTGGAAAGCATGCTGAGTCTGCACAGATTTGATCCTAAAGGGGTCCCAATGTTGGGAGAAGAACACAGACACAGGCTTTTATCCCCTAACCAAGAAGTTCTATAATTGATACTTCCTTGCAATGAAAATGTTTGTTTTCTCTGTTGAAGTATTATTGGGTGGACTTACTTCACTCAAGACTGGACACAAGTCTAGCAGTAGATGGCTAACACAGAATGAATGCAATATTTTACAGATATTTTCTCTGATTTCACATTGTGCATTATTTCTTCAGTCTTACTCAACTTTTACCTATATGACATTGCTTCATTTTGAGTGTTGTTATGGGTTATATGTATTTAAGTTCCTGTTTTTATTCTTACATAAGTGATTGTTATCTTAATTTTTTATGTTTTTACTGTTGGCTTTCTACAGAGGGAAGGAGAGGGTATGAATTTGGGGAAGGGATTCAGTAATTAGAATGCATTGTACATTTTTTCTCTAAAAATGTATAAAGTAAATAAAACCGAATAAAATTTTAAAAGACTATACAAACCCATGTGGAGTTTGACAAGGAATATTTACTATGTATGACCATGGAAACATCATATGTCAATCACAGCAGGTGCAAGTCAGTTAACAGACTTTAAGAAAGGAAACCACAGAGGAAACAGAATCCCCTCCACACTTCACCCCATCTCTCTAATGGAAATTCTTAGCTTCATTGTGCCCCCTGCTCGTCCTTTGTTCCTTTGCAAGTTGATTTCTCATGGCTTGCACTGAAGTTTTACAGTGTGGTTTAATTTGTAACATAGGCATAAAATACAGTGTTCAGCTGCATATGTAAATGGCTTTTGATTAACCTGGAGATGCTGAATAGATATTTCAGAAATTGATTTTATGCTATTGATGGAGGAAGGTCATTGAGCAATAAAGAAACTGCTTGGCTGGCCCTGATGGGTTAAAGCATAGGTGTGAAGAGTAAACAGAATAGGATGCTGGGAGGAGGAAGTGAGGTCAGACTCTGCTCTGCTTCCAGGGAGACCTGACAGCTCTGCTCTCTGGAGCAGAGATGCCATGCTCCGCTCTCCCGATAGCTCTGCTCTCTGAGGCACACGCGATGAAGCTCTGACCCAAGATGGACATAGGTTAGAATCTTCCCGGTAAGCGCACCATGGGGTGCTTACACACATTATTAGAAATGGGTTAGAACAATATGTAAGAGCCAGCCAATAAGAAGCAGGAACTAGCCGAGCCAAGCGGTGTTTAAATGAATACAGTTTGTGTGTTGTTATTTCGGGCATAAGCTAGCCAAGCGGCCAGGGTGTTGGGGACGCAGCCCCGCCACTCTTATTTCAACATGCTATGCCTATATAATTATCACTGTCCCTCTCAAATCTTGGTTTCACCCTGTTGACAGTTGTAAGTTCCCAACTCTAGCAATTCTCCCTTGTAACATGGTGACCACAGGAAAGAGCAAAATCTTGGCTGCCCTCATTATTCTATACCTGGGGAAGAGCACCTGAAGTCAGAGAATGACACAGTCTTGAGTTTAGTTCATGCTGTTTCCAGAAACAAAAGCCAGCAGAACAGGAGGAAACAACTGTTGTATCTATAGATCAGTTAACAACTTTAGAAAAATATATGAAAAAGTAAGGAGAAATCTAGTGAATGTGTTGAAAGACATCGCTGGCTGATCAAATGTTACAGTATACCATAGCCTGACAGCATTCTCAAAGCTGGGAAATGGAGGTCTTCCTCCACACAGCAAAAGTTTCCTGCTTTCTACTTAAACTTATCTGAAAGATGTCTCAAGGCACAGGATTCCTGACTTATCTCAAGATTTACCCTTAACACATCTCATGCAAATGTTCTTCCTTGGATGACGGACATGGTAATTAGGCAAGTGCTCTAGAAATTTTGATAGGGCTATGCTTCTACTAACTTACCTGTATGATAGAAACTTGCAACTTAATGCAAATTATGGTACCTCTCCTGACAACCCAATTCTCCATATTCCCATACTCTGAAATAAAGTTGAGCTTTTTCATCAAAAACAGTCTCCCAGAGTGCTGTTTCCATTCCCGTTAAAGGTCACTTACACAGCTTTCTTTCAACGCTTCTTCCTCTTTGTTCTCAAGGCCTGTTGGACAACAGGCCAGGAAGGATAAGAGGACACTCACAGATTGCATACCATGCCTCAATCTGTTTCTCATGTTGCACTTTTGACTGTGCTCATAAGTATGGTTCCATTCAACCTTGACTCAGTTATGTTCAACAGTTCAAATACCAGATATGGCTAATATCTAGACCTGGTATTTCAGGTATGAAGAAGTAGATCTGTTTAGATAATATCTGGAAGAGAATGTGTTAGTAAAGCTTTTTAGGAGCTGAGTATTTTCACTGATGAAGACTGTTTTGGATTGTGCTCCCAGGAATGAGCGATGCTAACAGCACTATGTATGATTTTCTGTCCAAGTGTGGTTAAATGTCAAAAATGGAACTTAACAAAATAAAACAAAAATGTGGCTATAGAAAGTGAGGCTATTCACATATGTTTTTCTCTAACTTCAGGATCACAAATCATATGAACCTAACATTGCAGAATAGAGGATTCTGGGACCAGTCCAATGCTTGGCTTCTCTTCAATCACAAGTGATTATTTATATGATTCCTCTGGACTGTCATAACACTGAGAAACAACTTGAAGACAAGATTCTCTTTTCACGTAGAGGAGCAGTTTTCCCTACAATCCAGGGTACTGCAGGAGGTGGTGGTGCTCCTCTTGGATTTCAGCATCTCTGCTCTCCTGGGTAAAGTGCATGATGGTGTTCTTCTTAGCCCAGCATCAGGGGATGCTAGTGGCTATTGTGAGTGTGAATGTGCAGGAATTTTGGCTGATTGAGCAGTGTGGATTTACAAAGATATTTTCCTCTCATCACTAGATTCATGCACTAAACCCTTGACACAGTGATATTATAAAAAGAAGGCATAAGGTTTTTTTTTTTCCTAAGTTAAACTAATACGAGGATCACAATACAGGCTGAGCGGTGGCAATGTGTGTTGAGCTGGGCTAAGGTTTCCTTAAAATACATACACACATGGATGTCTAGCATTCTCCCTCACACTTTACTGTGTGGATATTTTCATACTTCTCTGACTGGGCTCGCTTTCACTCATCAGAATTCCCAGCAGTTCCTTCTTTCACAGTGCTATAATTGATACTTTTAAACATTGATGATGGGCCTGAGAACCATTTGCACTATTCATAACACTATTTGCAAAGATGATTTTCTATGAAACCTAGTTCTGATCTCCTCTATCTGAGTCACTCAAAGATTGATACAGCATGATATCCTCATTGATCATATACCTCAGGTGCAGGATCGAAAGGTTGGATATGTCTCTGTAGAGCTGTACAATGTCCTCCAGCAAAATTTACAGACAAGATCTGCAGGTTATTCATCTCAGAAAATTCATGAATCTCATGAATCAAAATCATCAAGGACAGGAAAGTCATTGCCTGTGTCAAATAGTGATATCTTGAAACTTCTCAACTGAAAAATGATGTTCTGTTCAAGGCAAATCACTCACTTTGCACTGCTTTAGAGAGAGTAAATAATTGCACTCTATTGTACAGGAGAGTGAGAACATTGATATAAATGAGTAAATACGGATGCATCTCAGGACTGGGTGACTCTTAGAGCTGAATCAATTTTGAACTTAGTATTGAAACAGGCCTGTGTTTCCAAGAATGGACAATGAGTGGCATCTTGACTTAGACAAAATAAAAAAAGAACTAACAGTAAAAAGAGTCTGAATCTTAGAGACCTGCACTGGACCATGAATCCTGTCCTGGTGATGTCATGTAAGACAATATGATATAAGTGGATGGAAACTGAATTATAATCTTTGATTTCAGTTACAAAGATTTGTTTGACTGTGTCTGTGCTTGAGTACGTCTGGAAGGGAGCACTTTTCTATAATGACTCTGTCCATGTTGTGATAAAACATCTGTGCAGTAAAACATTTAGAAATCTTCATAGATTCTACCGGATTATGAGAGATGGAATCAACAGTGCAGTAGGAAACTGATCAGAAAGTGTTGGGAACTCTCTAATCAGCTTGTTTACATTCATGACGGAAATATTAATAAACATGGTTAGTCTATACACAATATCCTCATTTATTGAAAAAAATCAATACACAATTTTGGAGGGGGATTCTAGCATGTTTCATTTAAATATTCTTTAGTTAAAAATTATTTTTAAGCAATACATTCTGATTATACTTATTCTTTTTCTCAACTATTTGTATATCCCCCTCACTTTCCTATTAACTGATTTGCACTGCTTTTCTTTCTTTCAGTCTTTAAAAAACAACCACATCTCTCTTTTTCTCTCTGACTATCTCTTTCTCTCTCTCTCACGCACACAGAGACTCACAAAAACACAAGAATCAGAAACCAAAATATATAAACAAAAGATCAGCAAGACAAGAAAATGCCCAAATAAATTTATGCAGTAAAAGAAACATCTATAAAAATACCACTTTGTGATTTATTGATATTAGTATAAGACCTATTAAGAAGTGTGTTTAATTCAGCCAGTGAAATTCCCCTGAAGACCACTAAATTTTCTTTGCATGTTCATACCAATTGCAGATAGTTTCTTCTTTAGGATTGGGAGTCCTGTTTATTGGCAGTAGAATCCCATATTGTTTGAACATGTGCAAACCCTGTATCTACTTCCACAATCTAGTGAGTACATAAATGCATCAATCCTATTGTGTCTGGAAGAGACTGTTTCCTTCTACTCATTCAACACCTCTGTCTCTTACTGTCTTTCCAGCTCTTCTTCTATATCAGTTCCTGAGTCCTGAGGAGAACGTTTCTTTAAGACAACACATTTATAACTGAGTGGTCCAATATAAATCATGCTCTGTAGATTGTCCATTTGAGATGCTCTATGTTATTTCCCATATTCTGAAAGAAGAAGCTACACTAATGATACTTGTGTGAAGTACAGATTAATATACATATACAGGCATGTCATTGGGAATTATTTTATTGTTCCATTCCTTTAGCACGGTGGTCCTCAAACTTTCTATTGCTGCAACCCGTTAATATAGGTTGTCATGATGTAGTGACCCCCTAACCAAAAGATTATTTTGTTGCTATTATATAACTATAATTTTCACTACAAACCATGATGTAAATATCTAACAGGCAGGGTACCTGATATGTGAACCCTGTTAAAGAGTATTTAACCTCTCTGAAAGGGTTGTTCAATTCCCAAAGAGGTCATACCCCACAGGTTGAAAACCATGGCTTTAGCATGACATTAGTTTTCCCATAAGCAACGTCACTACAAATTTCTAGAATATTCTAATAGTTTCAAGTATGGCTTACATTCATGGAGTGGTCTTTAAATCTACTCAAGATGGTTGATTACTCCCCCAATATCCGTGCCATTAATTAATACACAAGCATATCTAACAGGCATATCACCATTGTGGGTCACAATTTGTTGTTAGGTTTATTACACTTCTCCTCTTAGAGCTTGCCAGTACCTTCTACTGCTATGAACAGTAGTTAGTAGATAAGGCCTCCACTAAGGTGCCAACTCAAATTCTACACGATCAATAAAATATATAAGTGTTGTCTTTAGCAATAAGGTTTTACCATCAGTTTGTGGAGAGCAACCAAAAGCCTTGACAATATCCTGAGTTAGTTTGTGATTTACATGCAGCCACTTTGGCCAATGATTCAATTTATGAATGTTTGTCCAGTAATGACAATTTTCAAAATATCCAGTAGTTTATGGATGATGAATGTTGCAATAATTTGGAATCTGCTCTTTTGGGGTTTTGAGGCCAAACAGAGTGGAAACACAACCCTAAACCACCTGGGTTAGGAACAAGATTCCCTTAATAGTTAAAAAACAACTGTTGAAGACCAGCTTCAGCAAAGATACTACTTAACAGGGTACAGCCACGGAGATTAGAACAATCAGTAATGAGTATGAGTACATGCATGAAAATAATAAAACAGAAACATAGGATAGTATCAAGAGAGAGATCCAGTGAAAACTGAAATTTGCCTGCATTTAATATTCCATACAATTGTATACCCCCAATACAACAGGGGGAAGAAGACAAGCAACAGCTTTAACATGATACAAAGGACGTTATTTGCTTCAATACATTAAGACATCAAATTATTATCACTCTATTGTTTAGACAGTGAACCCACCCTAGTATCTTGAAGGCAGGAACTCCCAAGGTGAAAACTCCTATTTCAAAATAAGGAGCAGAGATATGCTTGAATATCCTGATCATTAGTCAGGGTGGAGTGAAAATACCTATATTTGCCATTTTAATGTCAAGAGGACTAACTAACCACACCCTAGGTCAGGATGTGCAGTCACACTTGTCAACAACTTTGGAAAAGCAAAAACTCTTTGACTTTCAGACAAGGTGGAAATAGGTTCACATTTTTGGGCCTCCACAACAATCTTAGCAACGGATTTTTATTTCTGAATAATTTTTAAAAGGGACTTCGTTTGTTTATCAGGAATCCAGGGCTCTGAAACAAATAATATAGAGGAATTCCCAGAGGTTAGCAGGAAACCTGTGTCTGTTCTCAAACCCATAAATTGTAAGAGAAAGGCACAGAGCTGAGAAGCAGCCAGAACTATTGTCTAGCTGACAGACGAAGCTCTGTCAATGTGCTCTCTGTACACGGAAGTGTATAGCAGTATCTGTAGTATACACTCTGTTGATCTTGAGGAATACCCGGTTGTTGGTGTCCTTGGAGACTGTGAGCCAGCTCTTCAGGAGTGTGTTGTAGAACATCCCACAAGATGTTTGCAAGCCACTTCAAAACCTTTTCTGAGGGCTGATGGATCCAACCCACACCTATACCAGAAGTTCGCAATGAAATACCGGAGAAAGAGCAGGTCAGTAAGAGATCCTGGGAGGGCTGCAACAGCCCAGGGCCAGGTTCCTTTAGGGTAACCTGAGACAGGACAACTGTGGAGAAAGGAAAGCACATAATAAGGTTGGAATAGGTGATAATATAGAAGTTTGCCCCTTTTGAGCCTTGGCACTCGCATGCAGGGTAAATCAGCAGCAGGAATGAAGAAGGAAGTCTGTCTGTGGCTGCACATTAGTGAGTATACAGACCCAGCTTTGGCTTTTCCACCCTAAGTTGGGTGACTCCAGGAGAGACTTGCATTCCATGCCAGGTCCTGGCTTTGATGAAGGACTTAAGTTTTAGGACTCTAGGGGAGCCAGTCTGTGAGGCAAGGCACAGATGCACTCACAGGAGCCCACCTGGTAGAGAGAGGCCTTCAGTATACAACACATCTGATGAGTACTGTGTGAATGTGTCTGGGAAGAGTAGGTGCCCTTGCAGGCTGGCAGCTACGCAGTCTATAATTGCATGGAAGAGAGTGACATTTCATTGAATACTAATCTGTTAATTTGCTGCCTCATGTATTTGAGATTTCTATTTATTAAATATCAGTAACTTCATCTTTATGCTGCACTCAGATTCTTTAAAAACAGCACCAACAGACAACATAAATTGCAGGCAAAGACATGATTACTTAGTTCATTTGTCTAAGACCCCAAGCAGGAGTCTGGGGAGGGCCAGAGTGACAGAAGATCCTGAAAGTCACCACAAAGGGCCTCAAGATGTATCCAAACCATGAGTTTGCACTTACCACAAAGTGATAGTAACACTGTATAAAGAAACCAAACCCTTAATCTAAGAAAAAGCTGAGGCACTGAACCCTCATGGAAGGATGCACAATAAGACACTTGGTTCATTTTCCAGGGCATTTCAATGTCACAATGACTTTTGATTTATGATTAAATTATATATATTAAAATAGGACTCTATTTGACATTATCTCCATGAAATTCAAAGATCATCATAAATGTCCTCATCAAAGGCAGGGAGTAGAATGCTTCCACAAAAAAAAAAAGGATCCTGGAATGGATGATAACAAGAGCAATGAGGTTCTTTCCAATTTCTGGCTATTATCTGTAGATTAGCAGTGAACATTATTGAGTAAGTGTCTCTAGTAGAATGTAGGGTCATTTTGGTACATGCTCCAGAGTGATATAACTGGATGCTGGGGTAGGTCCATTCCAATCTTTCTCTGAAGCTGTCACACTGATTCCACAGTGGCTGTACAGAATGGGGCTTATTAGGTGTTTAAGTTTGCAATATAAAGGGTGTGGGCACTTCAAAATGGCTGTATAGCATGCAACAGACAATTGCTTGAATTAAGGTCTTACAGTCACTTGACCGATGCATTTACATTGCTGAGACCTAATCAATTCAGAGGAAACAATTGGAAGATTCCCTCGCCTGCTGACCATTAATACTTTCTGTTGGTGGAGACAGGAGAGTGCTTTATGAAGACAGTATTTTAATTCAAACAGTATTGTAAATTCAACGGAGATTTAAGTGATCTCTAACACAGAATAGGCCAAGAGGATTCCTGCCTACTGTGACATATAAAAATTATGACATATAAAGATTATGACATAGATATTCATATTTCAAGAGGATTTATGTTGGTTACAGGAACATGCCAAACTATCCCTCTACACTACAGAGATTTATTACTGATTCAACCCCTTGAGATTATCAAGTACCACAGGATTCCATGTTGCTTGTTACTGGCCCAGGTATCCAAACCCAATCACACTATAGAACAAGAGTGACATCAATATCCAGAGGAGCATGAAGGATGATGGTGTGTCAGAATAGGCCAGTGTCTTAAAAGCCTAAGACTGTAGGTCAGGGTACTGTTGTTGAAAAGGCAGTAACTTAAGATCAGATTAATATGAATAATCTCAAACTTATTCTTAACTGACATGTATACACACAGGGTAAATAAATCAGTTCTATGAAAAGTAATTTAATAATATTTTGTCAACTTACAATATTTATACTTATGTGGGAGTACATTATGATGTAAATATCTCTTCAATTCTGAGAAACTAAAATTCTGCTGCACAACACATGTAGAATTTAAAAACACACATTCAAGATTGTGAGAGGAATTTTGGTTTGGTCAGATGCTGTTTATGTGAACTTTACTGGTAAAATTCATATTATACATCATCCAAAGCTACCTCGAAATTTCAAGTCTCTTCAAATCCATAGATAATTCTGTTACTATGAATTAAAACAGTTTTCCCTTCTTTCGTGTTTTATTACAGAGAAACATGTCAATGGGGGACAGGTAGCATCATTTTATTTATAGAAAAGGAGGCAGCAAAACAGACACTCAGAGAGATTATTTCTGCATAAATATTCAGGCTAATCATCTCTGTCATCTCAGTCCCAGGGCAATTTCCTACTCCATCAGGGTTTCTGACACGCTCAGGATGTGGTTGCAACACTGTGTCTTGCACAGTAATAGACCGCAGAGTCTTCAGAAGTCAGGCTTCTGAGCTCCATGTAGGCTGTGTTGGAGGATGTGTCTGCAGTCAGTGTGGCCTTGCCCTGGAACTTCTGATTGTAGTTAGTATTACCATTTACAGGAAAAATCCTTCCAATCCACTCCAGGCCCTGACCAGGACTCTGCTTCACCCAATGAATATTGTAATAAGTGATATCATCTTACTTATCACTTCAGGACAATTTCACTGAGGTCCCCGGCCTCACAAGCTCAGGCCCAGACTGCTGCAGCTGGGAGTTGACACCTGTAGAGAAAAGACAGGTTAGTTGTCATTGTCACCGCAGTCCTTGTTTCCTCTTCAGATTTGGAACTGGAATGCCCCCTTCACCTGTAGTTAGTGACAGGAGGAAGAGAATGATCCAGCTCCACTCCATGGTAAGGACCTGTGTGCTCAGTGACTGTGGAGAGGACACTGATCATATGTTGTTCTGGGGTGTGGACTTCTCTGTATTTACTGCCATAGACTCATGTGATTTGTATATTCATGAGCAGCGTACCTCTAAGATAAGGTCTTAGTACAGCTTTAGAAGAAAGAGATAGGGGTTGTTGGGTGAGGCAGCTGCATCCTAACGTCCAAGTTCTAATCTTCTCTGTGTAAATGAAACCCATACTATATCTCCAAGCCTTGTGCAGATCTGTGCATGTAACATTAAGACATGAACTCTCAGTTTACAAAGAGACTTCAGCCAGAGACAGTAGTTTCTTTTTTGACAAAAGATTTACAGTTAGTAGTTGTGAAAAAGGATTTCAAAACTTGTAAATTTTGAGAACTTTTTGTCTTTTTTCATATACAAAAATTGGCAAGTGTTTCTCCAGAAGATTGCTTACAAAAACACTTACACAAATGTTCAAAAGTGTAAATATCTCAGAAAATTTTGCACACAAATGTTATTGCAGCATTGTCTACAGTTGATAAATTACAGGAACAAACTA
>NW_026068308.1:0-772 GCF_014885135.2 Alexandromys fortis
GGGAGGCGGGGAGGAGGCAGAAATCTTTTTTTTTCAATAAAAAATTATATTTAAAAAAACAAACAAAAAAAAGAATAATGGCCATATTCTGTCTTATTTTGTGTGACTTTTGTTCATCTTTGATCAATGGCTCTTAGAAAAGAGGTAACCTGGTATTGAGATCTTTTATTTAACAGTCCATGTCCTCATAGAACAGTATTTCTTGTCCATGAAGGACAGCTCTATTCAAACTCCTTATTTATTGAATCAGATTAACTAGTGGAATTTTATAAGGCTTCTTTATACATCCTTTTTTTAAAAATATTTATTTATTTACTATTCTGTTTGCATATATGCCTGCTAGAAGAGGACGCCAGACCTCATTACAGATGTGGTTGCCGGGAATCGAACTTGGGTCCTTTGGAAGAGCATGCAATGCTCTTAACCGCTGAGCCATCTCTCCAGTCTGCTTCTTTATATACCCTTAATACTGGTTAAGGCCCTGACTACACATCCTTTCCCATGTTGAAAAAAATACAAGCATGATCTGGCAGTTAACCTACCTGGAAAATTCTTCCAAGTAAAAAGCATGGCAACCATGTTCCTGAGTTTTTCTGAAATCAGAACAATGAATTCTGAATTAGCGTGAATAGCCAGTAGCTGGACTGCTGATGAGTTTGCACACTCCATGTGTCCTTTATGTGTTTCTTCTGTCTAACAATGCTGGTGATACAAATTCTCAGTGTCCAATTAGATGTGTTACCTAATCACAGTTGATATGCTTCCACTATAT
>NW_026068308.1:1006-9654 GCF_014885135.2 Alexandromys fortis
TGTGTGTGTGTGTGTGTGTGTGTGTGTGTGTGTGTGTATGTCTGTGTGTGTGTGTGTGTGTGTGTAGTTTCTCACATGTATTAAAGCAGATGCTGTTCCCTGAAATTGTCTCCAGAACAGTTCATCTCTGTGCCTTTTACTGACCCATGGGCATAGCAGTATTGTCCAATAACAACTGTAGTAGCATTGCCTTCATCCTTCTTTAAATCCTTTAGCTCAGTATCATCCTTCCAATTATTTTATAACATTTGTGTTCTACTATCTACCTTTATTATACTTTTTTTTGAAACAAGGTTTCTCTGTGTAACAACCCTGTCTGTCCTGGAAGTTGCTAGGCAGACCAGGCTGGCCTTGAACTCACTGAGATCTGCCTACCTCTTCCTACCTTGGGTAGTAATACTGTAACTTCTCTTGTAGCTTCTTCATAAGCACTTCAGTTTGATTAGCCCCTTGTCCACTTATTTACCCATACTGATCATTCCACTACTGGCTTGAACATTTCTTCCCCAAGTATGACTCCTGTCTAATTTCTTCTCACCTATGATATTTTATTTCACCTCCATAAATGAACACCACTATCCACTAACTTACACTAATTTTCTGATTTCCACAGGTACTATATGGCAAACAGAAAATTTAAAGCTAGCATTCTCATATAAAAAAGAACTTGTAGCATTTGTATTTGGAGTTCTGAGTGACCTCCTTAATTATAATTTTTTTCCAGTGCCATCAATTTACTTGTAAATCTTGCTGTGATTAAATACCATGGCCAAAAGAACTTAAAGAAGAAAGTTTGTAATAGTCTCAAGCAAATAACAGTCCATCATGACAGAGAGGCATAGTAGAAAACTGAAAGACTAAATATTTGACTACAAGAATGAAACAAGGAGGTAAACTGAAAGTGAGATAAAACTATAATTTACCAAAACCCATTATAATGGTCTACTTTTTCCAGGAAGACTATATAACACCGTTCTAAACAAAACCCACCCACTGAAGAACCGGTGTTCTAATGTCTGCAATTTTAAAGAAATTTCTCATTTAAACCACCACAAGGTCCCTGCTTGCTTAGTTTCTTTTCTGTAGTTATGAAAAGTACCTTTCCAAAAGTAAATTAAGGAATGGAGAGTTTATTTTAGCTCACAGTTCACGGTATAGGCATGGTATCATACATAAATCAAGGAAACAGAAATTTGAAGCAGCTAGTCACTTTACTTTTACAGTTAATATAATGAATGCATATTTAGTGGTTGTTAGCTGATTTATCATCTTCTTATAATATACATAATCTCCTCCCTACAAAATGATGCTACCCAAAGTTGATAAGCTTTCCCACTTCATGAACACAATCAAAATAATCCCTCACCAATGTGCCCAGGGGCCCATTTTTCAGGTTATTTTAAATTTTACAGAGTTTAAAATACTAATCATCATCCTTGCCATGATCACTGTATCCTCTTATATTTTGGGCCAAAACAAAGCTTACTTTTCTTAATGCCTTTGCCAGTTATTTTGTCACAACAACTAAGACGAAATATACAGAAAATTAGCCAAAATTTGGAATAATTTTTGTGATAAGTCTGATCATGTAGTTTTTCAACCTTTGTAACTGGTTCAAGGAGAAATGATGAACTTGTAAATTTGGGCTAGAGAATTCTTATAATGCTATAAATAGAATTTAACTCACCTTTCTGTTGGGGGTTTTGAAAACAAGAATTATATTCCACTGAAACAAGACAATGGAAGACTGGCTCAAGGAACGTTAAAGAAATATAAGGACTCTATCAGGTAGTGTGTGAGAGGCTATTTATGTAATAGTCTGGAAATAGTTTTTGGTACATTCTATCCAGTCTTGAGATCTTGTCTGAGACTGGATTAAAAGGTACAGAATTTATCTGTTTGTCAGAGGAAATCACAAAGCTTCACCATGCATCAAGATTACTGTTCACTGCTCTAACCTATGCCAGCAATGAGACAGAGAGAAATGGCAATGAGTGAAGCAAAATATATAAAACTGTGCCTTTTTATTTCATGTGGTAAAAAATTAAATTTGCAACAAGACAGATGCTGAGAAAGCAGCTATAATTGTTAAGGTGCTTATCAAGATTAAAAATACAATTTCTGAGGGGGGTGGAGAAATAGCTCAACAGTTAAGAGTATTATCTGCTCTTCCAGAGGACTTGGTTTGATTTCCAACATGCATATAATGCCTCATATTCATTTGTAACTCTAGTCCCAGTGGTTCTGATCCCTTGTTCTGTTTCCACAGGTACCAAACAGATAAATGATACAAGACATGTATGTATCATACATCAGTATGTATGATGCAGCATACATATGTATGGATGACACAGCATACATCATATGTATGTATGACGCAGCATGTATATATATATATATAAATGTATGTATTATGTATGTATGCATGCATGCATGCATATTTGTATGTACACTTCCTGGTCTATACTGGGACAGTAGGAAATTTTCCCTGAGTGAGCCTGTTAAAGGATACATATTCTAAAATCAAAATATATTTGAAAAGAAAGAACATGGATTAAACAACACATTAACAGAGTTCCCTGATCAAAAGCATTAACCTTTAGAAATGTTTCCTTTGGGTCAGTTTGGAGGGCATGTAGAAGTTGATATAAGGTTTAAGAAATCAAAGATACATCTATATCTTCAACTGGTAGCAGACTTTGGTAGTATTGGCCACATAACACAGGTTTTGAAGATAAAATAGATGCAAAAATGAGGATTCATAGAGGCCTGCATCAAGGTTCTAGAAAACTTTTGAGACTCATCATTGTATATCAGGATGAAGGTTATTGTAATGTACCACCCAGAAGCCATGATGTGAAGCTGTGAAGGTGAAGTTTAAGATGCACTGAAGAAACGAGAATTTTGGAGATTTGAAGGCCATAGGATGTTTGCCTAGGAAAGCTTCCTGCATACAGTTTGCCACAAAAATAAGACTCTGTGTGCTGCAAGAGGCAGAGCTGGAAGGGAAGAGCTTTTATTCAAGTCTTTCAGAGACACAATGGTTCTATTATGTGCCTTAAGTACTGAACATGTAACTTCAAAATGTGGTGTTTGTTCTGCTGGCTTTGCTCTAATACTTCATTGATTTGTCCCAGTTTTTCTCTTTCAAAATTGGAATGTCTGCTCTGTGCTATTGTATGTTGGAAGTGTGTGACTTGTGTTCTGACATACTAGGAAGTCACAATAAAGAGATTGCCTGAGTCTTAGAAGAGATTATGAACTTATACTTTTGAATGCTATTGAAATTGGTAAGGACAATGATATTATTAAAGGGTATGTTGTTCGTTTTTACTTTTAAAACTATTTCTAATCCAATATATTTTCATCATTACTTTTCATCCTCCAACTCTTCCAAAATTCTCTTCTCTGTTCTAGCTCCCTACATGTACAAGTTTGTGCATGCTCCTTTTCTCTTTTCTCTAAGATTTTTCTTTCTACACACTTTCAGAAAACATAAGCACAAAACAAAAGTAAAGTAAACAAATGACAATAAGCCCCAAATGCCAAAATTAAAAAAAGGACCAAACACACACAAATACATAAATAAATAAAATACAACCATGGAATTTATTTTGTGTTGGTCACAAGTCCTGAACAAGGGTCTGTTCTGAAGTTTGGCTGGTATACCCAGTAAAATTCTGTGAAAAAAAATTATTTTCTTTTTTCTTTTTCAGTGAATAGTAATAACAAATAAGTTCTTGGTTAGGAATAGAATCATGTGTCAACTTCCCACTTTCAATTCTGGCAGTTTGCCTTGAATATGTGAGTGTCTTGTGTATGCTGCTTCTTATTCCTGCCACCACAATATTCCTTGGTACGATATACAAGATATTTTCAATCTACATCCAAAATTAAACCCTTCTTTTTTAAGTTGGTTTGATAAAATATTTTTTTTTTTTTAGTTTTCTTCCTGTGTCTGGTTTATTTCACTTAGCATAATATCCTATGGACGCATTAATATGACAAATGGCAAAATTACATTGTTTTTGAGAGCCAAATAATTACAGACTGCCATTTCTTTGTCCATCTATGCTGTTGTCAGTAGTGTTACACAGGCCAGGGATGCAGATACTGAGAAATGGTTGTGTTTCCTCCCGGCTTATACTTGAAGAGGGACTGCCGACTCCATGTGGAGATCTCTCCCCAGAACCCTTGTTGAAGAGGCTGTCTTCTCCCCGCTTTCTGTCAATGGCCTCATCAAAAGGTCAGTGAGATGGCTCCACAGGTAGCTTGAGTATGAGCCCCAGGCTCCACAGGGCAGAGAGAATTGACCACTGAAAGCTGCCCTTTGATCTCTGCCCTCCTGCCTCCCTCTCTCACATATACACCAGTTGACTATATGTGCTTAGATTGATTTTTGCGCTATCCTCTTTTTCTGGCCTCTCTAAGCCTTTTTCTGTGAGAGTCATGCTATTTTGATTACTGTAGCTTTGTAACTTTAACTTCAAGTCAGGAAGTATGATTTTCTTTTTTTATAATGTATTTGCTGTTGGGGGACTTTATAGGTCTGTGTGGGCATCAGGTTTTTTTTTTTTTTCCTCTACTCCTGTGAAGAATCTTTTTTTTTTTTTTTTTTTATTTTAACCTTTTATTTTTTGGCCTGACTCTGTGCAGTCTTGGAGACCCCTATACTTCAGTTCCATTCGTGAAATGGTAGTAATCATATACACCTCATTTTTTAAGAAAGCAGATGTGTGCAGTGCTCTGAGCACAGTGGCAGTTACAGTTGTGAGGCTTAAAACAAACTGCTGAAGCAGACACAGGCAAGGGGAAGTCCTCTCTTCCAGAGTTCACAGGTAAAATATTTTGTCACAAAACAAAATAACTGATATAAATATGAATGTCTCATTTCCCTGGTTCATTTTTTATCAAATAATTTTTCATACTTCAATATTATTTCTGAGTGTTTAAAGGAGCATGTTAAGGTTTTCAAATAAATTATAATGTAACTCTTTCTTGTTTTAGAACTGGCATTGTAAAAGTATCTATTTGTGTTAATAGACAAGGTAGGTAAGTTGCTTTGCCAATAAAAGCCAGGCAATTTAACTAGATAGCAAGTAAGTATCAAAACAGAAAAAAGTGAATTAGAAGAATCTACCTACTTTGCATCTCACTGTGGTCTGTAATATACATAATTGATATCAGTGTTAAAATAAGCCATGAAATTTTTCAAGTAAATAACAGGAATTGTAAAATAGCCACCACATGAAGACAGAACCAGGAGGGAATTCACCTTCTAGAGGAAACTCTTTCTTTAATATATGTGTTCCATATCTTAGATTTGAGAGATTTACAATTATATAACAAATAAATATTTTTATGTTGCTTTGATAGCATTATCACAGCAAGAATGGCCATGTTGTAAACTTAAAACTATGCTAAATCAAGTAATCACTGACTCAAACCAATGCAAATTTCATCTAGAGGATCATGATTTAATTTTCTTCAGTTGTAGTATAGTTGTATTGAAAATTGCGCTTTCAATTTCTCTGAAGCTAGAATACAATATGTCAAACAAAATAAATTTTCTTTATGCAGTGTTTCCAGGTTTTGGCCAAAATGCCTTGGTAACCCAATATTTTCAATAATTGACTATAATAAAAGTAAGCAGCATTGTTATGCACAAAGAAACAGAGGGCAATAAAGTCTATTTCTTCCATTGTCATTGGAAAAGGTGAGGATTTTCCAGGGCTGTTAGTAAAACACATGCACTTTTGGCTAATGATTTCTGAGCAACCAACATTTGTCCTGCTGGCATACTCTCTTTTTGTAGTAAGTTCTTAATAAATGTGTATACAAGAATTGGGAATCCCGATGGTTTTATTCACTCAACACCAAATTTTTATATAAGTATTACCACTAATATATTACCAATAACCTGGATTCATTTTTAACAGCTCTAGAGTCTGGAAAGATCAAGGCAGAGACACTTATCCTATTTGTAAGACCATAAGCCTCATTAATTAATTAATTGGCCTCCTAATCCCATATTCTAAGTGATAAGGCCTTTTATATATGAGTTTTAGGTGGACATTAAGGACCCTGGGAATAGTTCAGTGCATAAATCTCTTATAAACAAACATAAGGACCTGAGTTTGAATCCCTAGAATGCAAGTAAATATTCATGTGGTAGCATACATCCATAATCGCAGTGCACTTATGAAAGCTTAGACAGAATACCCAGAAACCTAAAAGCCAAATGGCCTGATATTTGCAACACCAAACAAAATCTCCTTTCTTTCTTTCCTCCATGGTACTCCTTTTTTTTTCTATTTCTTTTTCCCTTTCTTCTTTCTTTTTATTCAGTACATGGCTTCAAAAGTGCTATTACAATTTCCTCAACCTTTGTTTTGCACAGTATGTTTAAGTATCATGAGACTTTGGAAACTATTCCCCTTTCTAATCTATTGCTTTCTATTTCTTGGTTGGTCCCATAAAAGAGAGAGCTATAGCTTATGTAAACTGGGAACTATTTTGAGCAGAGAAAGGTGCTGGGACAGAATTACAAGCATGTCAATATTCTGTATGATCCAATACTTGCTGCAAGTTTCAGTAAATATGCACTTAGTGTTTTTTTAAAATGATTATTATTCTTATTTTAATATGACATTTAAATAATTTGTCAGATTGATCTTCACCGCAGTAAGGGTAATTATCAAGTTACTCTGTCAAATTTATTGATGCAAGACATGTGCTAATAATAGAACTAAAAATTATGTGAATTACTGTGTGCCTTCGTACTAGGTCTATTGTAGCATTTTTCGATATTTTGACACTAAAATGTCATACTGTATCAGGATACGAAAACCAAAACCAAACAAACAAACAAAATATAGCATGTAATTTGCTTTTTGATTGTTTGGGTGAATTTTTTAATCCTCACATTCTGTAAAGGTGTGAATGCATGAGTAGTATGTAACAATCACTAGCATTTTATGTGATAATAGTGTCTATCAAAAATAAAGAAATAACTTTTACAACAGCTAAAAATGAATACCACACAAAATGAAATAACGAAAACTTAATTTACCAAAGGAAATGAACAATCTCTACAATGACATGTATAAAAAAATCTGATTGAAGAAATTAAAAAGGATGCAGGTATCTCAAAAATTAAATTGTTCATATCACTTTAGAGAATATTTAGATTCCTTATCTTCTTAGTAGTAATTGGGAAATAAATTCTACCAATTCTTCATTGTAAACAAAACAATTATAAGAAACAAAGAACAATATTGGAATCTTGGAATCAGCATATTACTTAATTACTCAATCTCTCCAGAGGGCTGGGATGAAGAATTAATGGATAAAGCACTTGCTACACAAGTGTGAAGACTGGAGTTTGGGTCTCAAGTACACAATAAAACCAGTCAGGCATTCAGATGACACTTAATTTCAACACTCTGGAGGCAGCGACATGGAATAATTCTCTAGGACAAATATTTTAAGTTTGCCAGAATTGGATTCAATAAAATACTTTACCTTGGTAAACAAACTTCAGAGATTAAGAAACACATACAACAACAACTTCAGGTTTCCACAAGCATGCATTCACACTTGTATATGTACCTGCACACAGAATGTAAACACACATAAAAGGGGAAAGATGTAAGATTGCTGGATAGAAGTGCTTTATCTGCATCTATGTGAAAAATGAAAGAACACAGAAGAAAAATATATTCTGAGGTTCTAAGTTTGGAATGACAGATTGATGGTAGAAAGTGAGGGAATAGGAGAAGGAAGAGGATGGAGAAAAGAGGAGGAGGATGGAATAGTGAACTTGAAAAATATAAAAGTTACTGCATCGTCTAGTGAAGTGATTAGAACTATAAACAACATCTAGAATTTAAAAGGCAACAAAGAAAAAGGAACAAAAATTTCTTATTTACTTGCTCTATAGCCAGAGACAGGATGCTACTAACAAAAGGCTAAGCCAGAAATCAAAAAAGACACAAATTATAACAGAAAACTACAAATCCAAACTTTAGAATAAATTCATGATTCTTAGAAATTTTTAACCCAGTTCAAGAATTTGATCTAAAGATAACTTCTCTGCTCAGGACAATGTACCATGGACCTTATTCATCCCCCAAATCACAAACTCCTATGGGCACTGCTATATATTATTACTCTTTGAAAGTTATGAGGAAAGTGCTGGTCTATTTCAGAATACTTGAACTGATAAACATATCAGAATAAAACCAGTATCTCTAGTAATCTTGAGATTTTAGAACAATTACTTTTTTTTTCTTGGAAAAAAATTTCTGCCTTCTCCCATCCTCCCATTTCCCTCCCCTTCCTCCCACTCCACTCCCACCGCCACCACTCTTTTTGCCCTCCCTCTTCAGACCGAAGAGCAGTCAGGTGGAAAGTCCAAGGTCCTCCCCCCTTCATCTAGGTCTAGGTGAGCATCCAAACTGGCTAGGCTCCCACCAAGCCGGAACATGAAGTAGGATCAAAACCCCTTGCCATTGACCTTGGCTTCTCATCAGTCCTCATTGTTCGCCATGATCAGAGAGTCCGGTTTTATCCCATGCTGTTTCAGTCAAGGTCCAGCTGGCCTTGGTGAGCTCCCAATAGATCAGCCCCACTGTCTCAGTGGGTGG
>NW_026068308.1:13750-64341 GCF_014885135.2 Alexandromys fortis
TGTTTCTTAATTTTCATTAAATTCAAGGAAGACTTTAATTTCTTTATGTCTTCCTTGATCCAGGTGTGGTTCAGCAGTTGACTGTTCAGTTTCCATGTGTTTGTAGGCTTTCTGGGGGTAGCATTGTTGTTGAATTCTAACTTTAATCCATGGTGATCCAATAAGACACAGGTGGTTACTAATGTTTTTTTGTAACTCTGGAAGTTTGCTTTGTTACCGAGTATTTGGTCAATTTTCGTGAAGTTTCCATGAGCTGCAGAGAAGAAGGTATCTTCTTTCCTGTTTGGGTGGAATGTTCTATAGATGTCTGTTAAGTCCATTTGATTCATTACCTCCATTAATTCTCTTATTTCTCTGTTAGGTTTCTGAGGCCTAATTGTAATTGCTTCAGAAGAATTTGAAATTTTCCCCTTTGTGGTCATTTAGTCCCTCTCTTTGTTTCCCTTTTCAAATAAAATCTCTTCTGCTTTTATAATACTCATCCCTTTAAAGAGCATATTGGAATGTGTAGTATTATGGCTACTAAGGCCTATGTTTTTTGTTTTAAAACTTATTCTAATTTTATTTTTTCATGCCTTCCATTATTTATGATGGGAAAATATTTATATTTTTTTTTACTTTTTTTCTATTACATGGAAATACTTTCCATTTTATGCTCATTCTATTATTTTTTCAGAATATAATTTTGATGCATTATAGCAAGACCTGCCCTTCAATCCTTTTTATTGTTGTTTTCTTAGTGAGCAACAGGATTACTTAGTGAAGTCTATTCTACTTCAGCTTAGATAGTAATCTTAAAATACTATTATTCATGAATAGCTCATGAATTATCATCCACAGTCCTCCTAGAATGTGAAAGATATTACTGTGGTTTTCGAACCTGTCTTTATTTTTTACCATAACAACATTACATGTGAGACAATTACTCAGTTGTGTTCAACAGTGATCTTGGAAATAAATTCCTTTACAAAGTAATCAAAATAGTGGGTCCCTTAAAATGATTGTTCTGGAGTCAATATTAGGTATGTGTTTTTAATCCAGGAAATCTCCGCTCAGTTTTATTCTTTTCAGATTCTCTTCCAAAAAATTAAATCTATGCTGTTTCTTCTCTTGATTGCAAAACCTTCTAAATATTCTTTTTTATCATAACGAATGGAACATTTCTAAATTGAACTTAGGTGCTCTCCTGTGAAAAAAAAACTAGTTTATCTGTAAAATATTAGTTGTCTGTTATACATCTTTCCTCTTCTAGCAGGCAAATTCTTTGATCTGGTGCTAGGCATGGAGACAATGGTAACCTTCTTTCCGAGAGGAACACATTAATGCTCCAGCATTTGATAAACTCAAGGGCAAAGGTAGTAACAGAAACTTGTGAACAAACAAGAATGCTTCTTTTCACTGAATTATCACACTACAAGCAAGGGTAGGAGTAATGATAATGCCAGTGTATACTAAGTTTTAACTAGGAAAGAGCCTAGTAGGGGTTGAAAAACTACAAGAGACACTATAACTCATGTATCTTTGCTAATACTCATCCAGGATTTGCCTTTAAAATGGGCAAGTGGGGAAGGGTAGAAAATAATCTTTTTTTTTTTATTGAGCTCTACATTTTTCTCTGCTCCCCTCCCTACCTCTCCCCTCCCCTTCAACCCTCTTCCAAGGTCCTCATGCTCCTAATTTACTTAGGAGATCTTGTCTTTTTCTACTTCCCATGTAGATTATATCTATGTATGTCTCTCTTAGGGCCCTCATTGTTGTCTAAGTTTTTTGGGATTGTGATTTGTGGGCTGGTTTTTGGTGCTTTATGTTTAAAAACCACTTATTAGTGAGGACATTTGACAGTTTTCTTTCTGTGTCTGGGTTACCTCACTCAAAACAATGTTTTCTAACTCCATACATTTTCCTGCAAAATTCAAGATGTCATTTTTTTCTGCTATGTAGTATTCCATTTTGTAAATGTACCACATTTTCCTTATCCATTCTTCAGTCAAGGGATATTTAGGTTGTTTCCAGGTTCTGGCTATGATGCAGTCCCCATCAAAATATAAGCAAAATTCTTCACAGACCTCGAAAAAATGGTACTCAACCTCATACAGAAAATAAAAAAAACAGGATAAACAAAACAATACTGTACAATAAAATAACTTCTGGAGGCATGACAATCCCTTACTCCATATTCTACTACAGAACTACAGTACCGAAAATAGCCTGGTATTGGCATATAAACAGACACGAGGACCAATGGAACCAAATCGAAAACCTGGATATTAATCCACTCACCTTTGGTCATCTGATTTTTCACAAAGAAGCAAAAAAAATATCAAATGGAAAAAAGAGCATATTTAACAAATGGTGCTGGCATATCTGGATATCAACATGTAGAAGTATGAAAATAGACCCATATCTATCACCATGCACAAAACTCAAGTTCAAATGTATCAAAGACCTAAACATAAAGCCAGCCACACTGAACCTTATAGAAGAGAAAGTGGGAAGTACACTTGAATGCATTGGCACAGCAGACCACTTCCTAAATATAACCCCAGCAACACAGACACAGAGAGAAACAATTAATAAATGGAAATGTAGTCTTGATCTTCTTGGAAAGAAGGCTTCTCTTTTATTTGAAGTTCTAGGAAGAGGGAACTTTGTGCTTTTAAACATATGATTATGGATTAAAGTTTGTATTTTGTTCTTTTTTGAAGTTTGTGTGTGTGTCTGTGTGTATGTGTCTGTGTGTGCACGTGCAGGCATGTACATGCCACTACACACTTGTGGCAGTCATAGAACAGATCTTAGTTCCATTTCTCCTGCTTCTCTTCTTGCTGAACCATCTTACTGGCTCCACTGTGAAGTTTCTTTTTCACAGAGTAGAGAGGAGTGAGGAAAGAAGTAATCATTTAAAAAATACTCTATAGTTTCCTAGTGCTTGAGTTTTCTTTATTTATTGCTTCTTCATAGTACCATTTCCTAAATTTAGAATATTTCCATTTTTATATTTTTCACCAGTGTCACAAAGGAACGTATCAGCAGAATTATAGAAATACATGATAGGAAGACTGTTTTTCTTCATCATTTCTATAATTTGTCTTTGTTTTCATAAGGCAATGAAGAAAATATGAGCAAACTATATCACTTATAGTCAACATCATTATACTTTCTAAGAATTGCATTCACTAAATGGAAAAATAATTAAGTATTAACTTTTGAGAAGTCTGTGACAGTTATACAAAGATTTAAAATTTTGATATGACAATTAGAGAAAAGAATAATTTCAACTTTAGGAAGTCAGGCACAGCTATTCGATAAGATATATCTATTTCTGACTAATTACTAAACTCATATAGTGTTTCCTCCACATTGCACGTTTTCCCTAATTATATTTCTCTGTAACATTCATCTTAATTATAAAATGTTTAGTTCATAGAGACTCTGACTGCATAATTCCTCATCTGATATTCAATACTACTATGATTGCTATTTCACTTTAGAATCTGAAGATTAGGCAGCAATCAATCAATGAAAAATATCTTTGAGGCATATATCAAATATACACTAGATAATTATAAAATATTTCTTTCTTTTAAAATACTTTCAAGCAGGTATGTACAAACAAGCTTGTTTGAAGACATTAAATACTTTAGTAAACTGTAACTTGATATACACAATGCCAGTGAAAGTATAGAATTTCAGGAAAACTCAAGATTCCTATTTGAATCCTTTCATGGAAATTATAACCAGAACATTTATGGTAATTGTTTGTTCTTGTTCTCTACTGCTGTTGTAACAAATGACCAAGTGCTTAGTGACTTGAAATCATGCAAATGTATTTTCCCACATGTAAGACAGGCAAACAAGCCAAATACTTGAGTGCTGGCAGGATAAAGTGAAGACATTAGCTGGCACTGTTCTTTAGGTCACTCTAGGAGAAAATGTGTTTCAGCATTTTTCAAGGATCAAAAAATCTTCCCTTCTTTTTGACACCTGTCTCGCCTGCCATTCTTTCATACTCAAAACCTCTAATATTGAGCCAAATCTTGCTCAGGCTCCCATTTATCTTGTCCTTTTCTCTGTCTTAATTTTATACTAGTATATATTCTTTTGTTTATATAGGAAGACCTGAATCTCTCCAATTCAAGGTCAACTAAAATTCTCTACTGACAGACCCCCTGACATTCTCAGGTTATGGTGTTTAGGACATGGGAATGCCCTATTCATAAAGGTCATTATTCCCTTAAAACACTCAGTACAGTCACTACTGACAAAGTCTGTTATGTAAAAAAAACATGAAGAAGACATTTTCATTGTTAATTTTGCAAGATTCAGAAAACATATTATATAAATACCCCCATTTCATGTGAACAATATGTGACTATAAAATATGCTAATAAGTAATTTCTTTCCTTGGCTTCTATAATATGTCACTTGAAAATCAGCATTTTCCAGCCAAAGGATCATCTGGAGATAATAAATATTTGCCAATATGAAAAACATTTTACAATGAAAATGTAGTCAAAGCCCACTAAATCTTTAAAAAAAAATTGCTGTCACAAACTGAGGCTCTAGATGTGAAAGCACCAACAGAGAGTCCAATAATATCAGTAGCCAGTTAAGACACACACACACACACACACACACACAATTTTTCTGAACAGACATTTACTAGACTCTATGTGCAAAGTGACTGTAAATTCTTCAGCAGGGTGACATGACCCCTTCTTTGAAGACAGGAACTGATTCACTGGCAAAATTCCCTAAGAAGCTATTCACTGGTTGACCTTCACAATTTTCCGAATGTAGGTAAAGCAATACTGTTTGTTCTGAAGCCATATTAAGCTTCTTACATAAAATTTAACAGGAAGTCACCCACAAAGTATTATTGAAACTCGCTTTGAATCTGCCATCTGAGGTATTGTCAAATTTAGCTCAGAAGAGTAGCTGTTATAATCTACTAAAATCAGAAAGTGTCTATAATGATCAGAAAAAGGTTCCTAGCTCTTACAGACCAGGCTACCCTCAAACTCTCAGAAACATGCCAGCCTCTACCTCCTGAGTGTTGGCATTAAAGGCGTGTACCACCACGGCCAAGTAAGTTGTGCTTCTTAAAGTCAATATTTTCACAACTGGCTATATGGTAAATATTCCCGGTTGTGCAGCACTTTTCTCCAAATTGAAATATCTTTGGAAGAAGGGAAGGGAGACCTAGAAGAGGCACAAAAATATAAAACCTTACTATGTCTAGGAATCTCATAGTGTTACAATGTGATATAAGTAGAAAGCAATAATGCTGAAATGGAGATTCTTTGGTAAAACCACATGCAAGCTGAGTATGGAAAACAGAGGTACAGCTATTTTCACTCTTCACCCATTCTTAATGATGCAGCTGCCTTATCACCCCTATCTTACTGTGAATAACACTAAAACTGTCAATTCTCTGAAAAGGAAATCTTTCTTCTGAATGTTTAATCTCTCAAGTTTTACTTGTAATATTTTTAAAAATATTCTCAGCGACCATATACATCAACATTTTGAGAAAGAAGGCATTTTAGACTACAGATAAAATTATAATAGTTTGAGTTATACTGGGTCAAAAAGTGGCAAGGTTACCCAAATTTTACTATTTTTCATAAGATGTTGCCCAAAAGAAACAGGCTTACAACTTGAAAATACTAACTCCAAAGGCAATCCATACATACTCAACAAATGTACACACACACACACACACAAAGAGAAAAGTAAATAAACAAAAAATGCTTTTACAATTTTCCTTTATTTTTAAGAACAGCTTATTATTTCATTATTATTTTAAGAACAGGTGCTGGTCCAAGTGGATTGTCTGTGTGTAGAAGAATGCAAATAGATCCTTATTCATCACCACGTGTAAAACTAAAGTCCAAGTGGATCAAAGACCTCAAAATAATACAAAACAGTGCATCTGCAGAAGAGAAAGTGGGGAATAGCCTTAAATTTGTTGGCACAGGACAAAATCCTAAACAGAACACTGCTAGTATATATATTTTATCCATCAGTAATCAGTTCTTTTTCAATTACTGTAAATTGTGAGACTTTCATTTTTAAAAGTTATATTTACATTGAGTCTGTGTGTATGTGTTCATGTGCATGTGTATGTGTCTGGGTATTTGTACCACTTATGTAGTCAAAGAATATGTCTTGAAAATTGTTTTTTTTTTAACCATCTAACATGTAGAACACTTATATCAAAACCAGTTCATCATGTCTGGGAAAACCGTGGACTCTCTGGATGCAAATCAATCTTCCTGTATTATCTCATTATTATACTGCATTTGCTAATATGGGTCAATATCCTTGTCCTCACATAGAGGCCTAACTGGCTCTTAACTAACAATGTGTATTAAACTTAGAGATATAAAGAAAACAGAGTAGGGATAGAGTCCATTCATATGCTTCAGTAATTCATTTTTCTTCCACATATATGCTAAATGGCTGTCATATCTCAGAAACAATTCAAGATTCTGGGAACATATCAATGAAGAAAGCATGAAAATGGCACTTCCATGTATGGTTGAAAGAACTGTAACACAAAGCATGGTAAATTAATAAATCATTGTATATTAGTAAGCAAACCATATATGTATATGTATGTGTATGCTAAGGCAAATATCAATTTGTATTCAGTCACTCTCACATTATTTTTTGAGACTCAGTCTCTCACAAAACCTAGAATTCAATGATTGTCTTGGCAGCCTTGCCAAGGAGATTCTAGGATATACCTGTCTGCAAAGCTCAGCAGGCCAGGAACACTATTGATAGGGATACAGAAACTCTAAGACATGAACATGGGTCCTGAGAATATAGATTTTTCATGGGTGCTGGTTATATTTGTGAATATGTATATGTATACATATATATGCATTCAATAACAATTGATAAAAAGTTCATAAATTTGAAGAAAAAAGAGGGGGTATATAGCATGGTTTGGAGGAAGTAAGGAGAAAGAAAAAAATGTAATTTAAATACAATCTAAAAACAAATCATTTCCTCAATTCCAAAATATTTAAATAAAACAAAATGATGGAGGAAAATTGATATAGAGATCAATACCAGCTTATTAAATAAGCAGATGAGCAAATAAACTAATAGGTAGGTAAAGTGTGCTTCAGTTGATGTTCAAACTACCCAATTCTGAGTAGCATGAATCTAGGCCCACCAGCTCACCTTTGTTTCATTGTTCCTTGTTCACATAAAGCACCCAACCTCACAAAATACATACTGAAAGATTTCATAATAGGTACTCTGGCAACAATGACAGTAGAGCTTGATCTTTTCATAGCATGTGCCCTTGACAATCTACAGGCTGTGCTATTCTAAACTAAAGCAGTTTAAAACACAATCCATTAGAACTGAATAACACAGGCTTTCAATCATCTGAGAACTGAACTCTGTAATAGGAAATGTCCAATGTCAAAGAAAGAGTGGCAGGAACGCTTTTTTATAACTTGTTTTTAAAAAGAAACTGCACTTAATATGAGTCTGTGGGAAGACTTCTTCTGACAAAGAGCAAATGGAATCAAATTGGAGTAAATGCCCCATGTATACAATAACAAAGGAAAGTAAATGGGAAATTATAGCTTTGGCAGTTAACTATATACAAAAGAAAACAGCAGTCTTTTCAAAGAGTCTGGCAGTTCTTAAGGCTGTAATTTTCTTCTTGCTTTGTTTGCTACCTTAATCTAAGATCCCCTGGAAAATAAACTGAAAGGGTTTTTAAAAGAAGAATGCCTTTCCTATATTCTGCAGAAATATAATAAAAAAAGTAAAGTATATGTCACTTCACCTGGCCTGAGTGATGGTTTATGGATCTTTATGCCTTCATTAAAACTCATTATGGCATTTGCTATTACTGTGTAGTTCTGCGTTTATAAAATTAGCACTTCAGAAAGAGCTCATTTTTTATGGTCACTGTTTTTACTTCAAAGGGTCTCAGTAGAAATTATGCCTCATATTATATATGAATGAATTACTGAACTAACATTTCCCTGTATGGTTCTGACTTAAAGGCTTCCATAGGAGCAGAACCCAACCAATCATATTTTCTACCCAAAGTTAAATTATTAAAATATTAAAAGTTTTTGGTGATTCATCACTCCTTTATTTTATCAGTGGCTTTAATGAAGTCCTCCTTTCTTTCAATGAATAAAAATTTTGAAGTTCATATTCAGACATGTTATTCTACTGCCTAACTCTAGCTGTTAGTTTCTTCAAAAATGCATGTCCAAATATTACACAGGGCAAAAATAAAGACATCAACAAAATGGCAAAGAGTAGTTTTAGTTTATCTCCCTCCCTCTCCCTCTCTTTCCCTTCCCTCCCTCGCTCCTTCCTTCCCCTCCCCCTCTGTGTGTGTGTGTGTGTGTGTGTGTGTGTGGTGTATTCACGTGTTGTATATTCATGTGTTCATGCAGGTTCACTAACCCACCATGGAAACTCATTTTGAGGCCATAGATTAATATCAGCATGCCTTCCTCAATTGTTTTACCTCTTTATTTTTATGACAGGATCTTTCATTGAACCTAGTACTTGCTGTTTAGGCTAACTTCATTGACTGGTAAACTCATGGGACCTTCCTGGTTCCAATCACTTTAGCACTAGCATTACGGGTATGTGTTCTACCACTTTTACATGAAGGGATCCAAACCAAGGTCTTAATTTATGATCGTAAAACAAGCACATTACTCAATAAATCATCTTGCCAGTACCAAGTTTTGTATCTCTTCAATTTCATGTTGTATTGAGAATTGATATTATTCTAGCTCCTCTCTCAGGTTTTCCTAAGTTTATTAACTCTGTAAGGTTGAAGGATATCATTATAAAATTGGTTTTCTACCTAGAACAGTTTATACCATGTTGCTGATATATTTAGCTTTATTCAGTCTTTGAAATACATTTCGATTGCACCTTCCTCAGAGAAATTAATTTTTGATGCATCTATTTTGATTAATTTGAATCACTTGCTTATATAAGTCTCTATAGTGCTTATTATACTTTTCACAGTTAGGTTTATTTTTATAGTTGTTTGGTATTTTTAAAGGTCTCCATTTTTTTATTTTTTATTAGATTTTTTTTTTAAATACCAAATCAAGTTCCCACTCCCTCTCCTCTTTCCATTCCCTCCACACACCCTCCCACCTCACCCCCATCCAATCCTCAGAGAGAGTAAGGTAAATTGCTTTGAGGAAGGTCCAAAGCCCTCCCCTACTATTTCTAGACTGAGCAAAGTATCCATCCAAAGAGAATAGGTCTCCAAAAAGCCAGTATATGCAGTAGGGCTAAATCTTGGTGTTATTGCCAGTGCTCCTCAGTCTGTCCCTGCAATGTAACTGTCAACCACAATCAGATAGACTAGTTAGGTCCTATGCTTGTTCCTTTCCAGTCTGAGTGGAGTTGGTGAACTCCCGTTAGCTCACATAGACTATTTTAGTGGGTGAACCCACCATGGTCTTCACCTCTTTGCTCATATTCTCATTCCTCCCACTCTTCAACTGGACTTTGGGAGCTCAGTCCAGTGCTCCAACACAGGTCTCTGCCTCTGTTTCCATCAGTTTCTAGATGAAGATTCTATGGTGATATTAAAAATATCCATCAGCTTGACTACAGAGCAAGTCAAGATTGGGCCCCCTCTCCTCTAGTTCTTAGGGTCTTTGCTGGTGTCATCCTTGTGGATACCTGGGAATTTCTCTAGAACCAGGCTTCTGCTAACCCTATAACGACTCCCTCAATGGTGTCTAATATTTGACACTTTGATATCCAATTATACAAAATGCTGTCAACAGTAATATTACACAGGGATAAAAATTGATTAAGTGACTATCCACTGAGACTAGCTTTTGTTTTGGACAGTTGTTTCCATACTCCTACCACAAGGAATAACAAAAATATTCATATAGAATTTGTGTGTACAAATATATATATATATATATATATATATATATATGCAAGAAGATACTGAAAAGTGAAGAGAAAAAGGGGGTAACAGTGTCAGTAAATAATATGTGAGCAGTTTGGTGTTTTATACTAACTCTAAGATTAGTATAGCCTTTCTCCTCATGAGGTAATGTCAGAAGTGGCACTAGAGAATTTGGCTTTTTTAACTATTGTTCAGAAATAAGAAATCTACCTACATCTATAGACAGAAAGTCATGCAAAAATCAATAAATAGATGACTCTTTTTCATAAAGTATGGTATCAACACTTATGAAACCCAAATGTTTTCCCTTGTCAGATGGTAACAAGAAACCCTTTTCAAAATAATTTAGCATTATAATAAATGTGTTAAGGGGCCAACTTAAAAATTAAGACATACTAAAATTCACAAAAATTGCAAAGGTAAAGAATAAAACATGAAGATATCAGCATCAGTACTGACTTTTGGGGATCCTATTCTCTTTGGATATATACCTTGCTCAACCTAGATGTAGTAGGGAGGACTTTGGACTTTCCACAGGGAAGGGTGTCTGGCCCTCTCTTAGGGCTGGAGGGGGTGGAGTGGGAGGATGTGTGGAGAAAGTGGGAGGAGGGGAGGAAGAGGGAATTTGGGTTGGTATTTTTTAAAGTAATAAAATAAAACAAACAAAAAAGAAAAAAAAGTCACCATTAAAATGACTTAGATTTTTGAATGATATAACAAAAACAATAAGGAAATCATCATAAAAAAAAACACAAGACAGCCATTTGTAGTGAACAGAGGGACAAAAGAGTCAATTCATTAGACAACTTGGTGTTAATCCAGCATAGGTCAAGATAGCTAGCACTGAACTTACAGAGAGATATGAGTGTTTGATAGCAAATATCAAAGAAACACAAAGTTAGACAATGGTTACATCTTGATTCTATACAAATTGTTCTTGAAGTCAGAGGTAAGTGCCTTTGTCTTTGTAAACATACACTTTATACCCATCAAAATTATTAACTCAAAATATATCATAGCTACTGATGATGACTGAATGGATAAGGAATTTTACCACAGTAAGTATATATATACTTTTTACAAATTATAGATGTTAAAACAATGTATTGTAGTACAATTGCAGAAAAATTTACCATGGAATGATAGTTTCTATGCCTATAGGTCAGATAACTTGGTGTATGTTTTGCATATACATATATGTATATTAAAATTATTCATAATGAATAAGTAAAAATTAAGTAGCTGTTCTGAAAGTGAGAAGAGAAAAGAGACAAAATTGCACATCATAGACTAAAATATTAAGGAATTCCACTATGTCAGAAAGTCATATAATAATATATATTATAAACATAAATATAATATGTTATATTATTGTATGATATAAGGCATAGTGAGTCAGTAAGAGAAGAATCAGAATCAGTAGAAGTCAACATTTTTTAATTTTCCATGTAATTCTATGGACCTTGGCTTTTGTAAACTAAATAATTATGACTATCACACAAAATAATTTTTTTGTAAATTCCAAAGACTTCATTTTAAATACTGATATATTAGTTCCTTCAAATGATAGTCTTTGTTGCTTTCCATACTGAGCACAAATATTTGTGCATTTGTTTGATCTCAATTATTGACTATGCACCCAAGAGTATATTTTTTCAAGACTCTGAAAATGTACTTCACATAATGATCATTTTTATGGTTCTAGAATTATGTTACTTTTGCTATATAATTAAGGTCATGCTCAACCTCCTTAGCGATCAGGGAAATGCAAATCAAAACAACTTTGAGATATCATCTTACACCTCTCAGAATGGCTAAAATCAAAAACACTGATGATAGCCTTGCTGGAGAGGTTGTGGAGAAAGGGGTACCCTCATCCATTGCTGTTGGGAATGCAATCTTGTGCAACCACTTTGGAAAGCAGTGTGGCGGTTTCTCAGGAAATTCGGGATCAACCTACCCCTGGACCCAGCAATACCACTCTTGGGAATATACCCAAGAGATGCCCTATCATATGACAAAAGCATTTGTTCAACTATGTTCATAGCAGCATTATTTGTAACTGCCAGAACCTGGAAACAACCTAGATGCCCTTCAATGGAAGAATGGATGAAGAAAGTGTGGAATATATACACATTAGAGTACTATGCTGCGGTAAAAAACGATTTCTTGAATTTTGCGTGCAAATGAATGGAAATAGAAAACACTAACCTGAGCGAGGTAACCCAGACCCAAAAAGATGAACATGGGATGTACTCACTCATAATTGGTTTCTAGCCATAAATAAAGGTCACGGAGTGTATACCTGGTGAACCTAAATAAACTAAATAAGAAGGTGAACCCAAGGAAAATTATATACTTATCCTCTTGGCTATGGGATGTAGACAAAATTGCTGGGGAGAAAATTGAGATCTTGAGGGTGGGGTGGGATGGGGATAAGGGGGTGATGGGGAGAGAAAAAGTGAGAGGGGGAGGATTGGGGGAACTTGGGGAAACAGGATGATTGGGATAAAGGAAGGATGGATAGGGGAGCAGGGAAGCACTTATCTTAGTTAAGGGAGCCACCTTAGGGTTGGCAAGAGACTTGAACCTAGAGTGGCTCCCAGGAGCTCAAGGCGTTGTCCCCAGTTAGTCCCTTGGGAAGCTGAGGATAGGGAACCTGAAATGACCCTATCCTATAGCAATATTGACGAATATTTTGCATATCACCATAGAACATTCATCTTGTGATGGATGGAGATAGAGACAGAGACCCACACTGGAGCACTGGACTGAGCTCCCAAGGTCCCAATGAGGAGCAGATGTAGGGAGAACATGAGCAAGGAAGTCAGGACCACGAGGGGTGCACCCCCCACTGAGACAGTGGGGGCTGATCTATTGGGAGCTCACCCAAGGCCAGCTGGACTGGGACTGAAAGAGCATGGGATAAAACCGGTCTCTCTGATCATGGCGAACAATGAGGGCTGATGAGAAGCCAAGGACAATGGCAAGGGGTTTGGATTCTACTTCATGTTCTGGCTTGGTGGGAGCCTAGCCAGTTTGGATGCTCACCTTCCTAGACATGGATGGAGGGGGGAGGACCTTGGACTTTCCACAGGGCAGGGAACCCTGACTGCTCTTTGGACTGGAGAGGGAGGGGGAGAGGAGTGGGCAGAGGGGGAGAGGAGTGGGGGGAAGGGGAGAAAGGTGGGAGGAGGGGGAGGGAAATGGGAGGCTGGGAGGAGGCGGAAACTTTTTTTTTCCTTTTCTCAATAAAAAAAAAAAAAGAATTCCTCACTAGCCCGGAATGGAATATAATAAAGGCGTATTTATTAGGACATAAACTAACAGAATTTAGTAGTGATTTACAGTCCTCTGCATATGTGGGGAACTAGAGCTGAACCTAGCACTCATGGGGCCCATGCACACTCTATGTCTGCGTATATAGTACATGAAACCAAGCCCAAAGTGTGCCAGTATCTTAAAGGATATAGTCTGAAGGTGTTCCCAGCATACCTACCAATTGTGTCTAAATAAGAGAGTTATAATCTAATACAAAACTTCATAAAAATATCAAATATAAAAATTAGAATTACAATTGGCATGAAAAACATCAAACAAGAAACATATTCTAAATATTTTAAAAGTGATCCTATCCTCAGGAGTCTAAGTTTTCTATTAGAAATAACTTGACAAATCAGTAACCTACAAATTGGGAAAAGGTTTTCAACAACCCCACATTTGAGAGAGAGCAGATCTCAAAAATATACAAAGAACTCAAGAAATTTGTCATCAAAAGAATAAATAATCAAAAAGTGGGGGTACAGAACTAAACAGAGAACTCTCAACAGAGGAATCTAAAATGTCTGAAAGACACCTGAGTAAATGGTCAACATTCTTAGCCAACAGAGAAACACAAATCAAAACAACACTGAGATTCAATTTTACACCTATAAGAATGGCTAAGATTGAAAACACTAATGACAACTTATGCTAGAGAGGATGTGGGGTAAAGGGAATACTTCTCCATTGCTACAACTATCTTGTTTTCAACCCCATCAAAGACCTGAGAAGGTTGTACCACCTGCCTGAAAGAGTCAGACTGCCCTAGCAGGATAGCTGGCATTTTAAACCAGTGTGGCTTTTTACCTGCTATGGCTAAAAACTGAAAAGCATGTGGTCAGCTTTTTACCAACACTATTTAAGTGTTCATGGCACGACCCCTTAAAAGAGCTGTAAGGTTTTACAACTAAAGCTTAGTCAGGAAGCCTCTCTTAGATGAGAGGGCTTGCTTGCCTCTAGCAAGCAGAGCAAACCCAAGAAATTGCTTCTACCAAGAAAATATGCTTTTTCTTCCCCAAGCTTTCTCAGGCTTTCTGTGGATGCAGTTATCTATGTAGGTGCCATTCTGTAACATGAGATCCTGCTTGTTGGGGTTCCTGCCCTGCCCAGTTCCCACAGCTGGCAAGTCCCAAAGAAAATCACACAGAGGTCTCCATAAGTTATAAACTAAATGGGCCTTTAGCTCAGACTTCATATTAGCTCTTATAACTCATATTAACCCATTTTCCTTATGTTACAGTCTATAACACTGAGGACAAACTTTGTTGGGAGAGAGGACATTGTCTTCTAGAATTATTTCTAGCTCTCATGTGGGTGGTGTTATTTATATGGGATACTGTAAAAACACAAACAATGGTTAAGTTTCAAGATTATTTTCTGGTAACATTGCAGATGGTCTCTCAGTGGTAACGTGTTTCTCTGGAGTTTTTATTTGAAGTTCTGGCCAGAATATTGTAAGAAGGTGCACTATCTCAGCTAGTCAATTTGAAATCATCTTGCGTAGTTTGTAAGCCAATACTGATCTTAGAGTAGTGCTATCAGCATAATGAAATCATATCAACCAGATAGATTCATTGTGTTGGGGCCCCCATCTTCTTCCTGGAAATTTTAAAGATTACTGCAGGAAAATTTATCGTTCATTGTGAAAAACTTAAACATGATTCATATAGACATATACTTAATGAAAAATACCATAGAGACAAAAAAGGCAATAGGAAAAGTAAAAATTTTCCTAAATTTTTTTCTTCTGTCTCATACCATTTGACTCCTGATAAAAGACAGAAATTCTGATTTTTTTTCTTTAAACAACATGCTTGAATTTAGAGGATAGCCACTGTCCAACTTCAAAGACAATTTTCAGTTTTAAGTGAGTCCCAACTATTATTATACTGAGACATTGGGAAATATGTCTGTTTATGTAGTGAAATTTTACCCTCCATTGGATGTGGTGATTCTTTTTGAATAGCTATCTTTTCTTCTTTAGGCATCTAAATGTCCAAGGACTCTCAACATTTTGAAGATGGGTATTTTCATGCAAAGACAATAGCAGAATCCTGCCTCAACTCTTATGAGGTTTCCTTGCCATCTCTAGGATTGTCACCTGTTTGGATGAGCTGTCATTTCTCTTTATCAAGAGGTTTATCTTTTCCAACTGAATCTCTGTTAATTTTGATGATATCTATAGCATTTCTTCTTCTGTATAAACAAGAGCAAAACCTGCTCCCCAATTTAGGACATCTTCTGGTTTCCATTCTGAGGTCAACACATCCTTGAAATATACTGCCTGATTTAATTTAGATGATGATGATGATGATGATGATGATGATGATGATGATGATTATTCGGTGTCTCTCTGCTGCTGTTGTTCCTTTCTCATTAGCATTAAGAAAATTTAAGGTTAATAAAAAGCATTATGCAACCTATTTCTGAGGGTATTTTCCACCCCTTTTTCTTTGTTTAACATATTTTATAGTTCAATTTGGTCTTTCTATAACAGCCTCACCTGTAGGATTGTTTAGTATACCTGTAACGTGTTTTATATTATAATAAGCAAAACAAAGTTTCATTTTCTTAGAGACATATGCTGGATCATTGTACATCTTTATATGTACAGGTCCACTAATGATGACCGTAACATTTAGGAGATGTGCGATTAATGAATCAGCCTTTTCCAAACTCAAAGCAGTTGTCCATTGAAAATCTGAATAAGTGTCAATTGTGTGGTGCATATATTTTAATTTTCCAAAGTTTAAAATGTAGAAAATATCCATCTGACAGGTTTTATTCTTTGAGTACTTTTTGGATACTTCCTGCAGGTAGTGGTGTTTGATTATATAAAGAACAAGTAGGACATCCTCTTATAATCATCTTAGTTTGTTGCCATACAAGAGAAAATTCCTTATTTAAAACTTTGCTATTTACATCATGATTTTTTATGAAATTCTGAGGCCTTCGGCACATTTTCAATCAATAATTGATAAGTTTCTGGATTGTCTTGTGCTAGAGGATCTGGCAGACCCATATGGGATTTGATGAATATTCTCTAAATGGGACTAGCCTATTTCTGATTACATTTTGAGCCTGAATAAATAATCAAGTCAGTTCTGTATTATCTGGTATAAATTCAGTGGTTACTATATATTAAACAACTCTTTCTGCATATTGCAAACCAGAAACTATATTGAGAGGATTTTTAGAATCTATTATTACCATGAGAATAACATATAATTCTGACTTTTGGATAGATTTATAAGGGTTTTGTTCCACTTTACTTATTTTTTTTATTTGTAACCAGCCTTTCCTGCTGTACTTTTATCATTAGAGAATGCAGGGGCTCCAGTTATTGGTGTGCCATGTACAATGCAGTGAAAGATTCAATCAGCTCTCTTCATAAGTATAATTTTATATCATTTGGGATGGTTCTTATTAATCTCTCCCCCAAAAAAAATAGCACAAGCTCTTTGCCAGAGTTCATTGTCAGAAGAATAAACACATCCAGCTAAGGAATCCAAAGACCACTGGAAAAATGTGATATCTTAAAAAAAAAAGACAAATAATCCATTTCCCCCCTTGGGGCCACCTGAGAGCGCAGATCTCCCGTTAAACCTGGATATTTCTTAATTTGGCGTGGTTGGCGGTGATGGAGGCGGCTGTGTTGCAAAGAGCAGAGGCGACGGTGGCAGCAGAGGAGGAAGAGGTCTGAGTAGCTGGGAAGAAACAAGCAGCCACCCATCAATTCCTTGGAGAAGGTTAAAACATAGGTGGGAGGAGTAAACAGGAGGAAGAGGAAGTGAGGTAAGACTCCTCAGACAGACGCGAGATAGCTCTGCTCTCAGAGACACATGCGATGAAGCTCTGACTCAGGATGGATGTAGGCTAGACTCTTCCTGGTGAGCGCACCTTGGGGTGCTTACACACATTATTAGAAATGGGCTAGTCCAGGTGTGAGAGTTAGCCGAGAAGAGGCTAGATATAATGGGCAAGCAGTGTTTAAAAGAATACAATTTGTGTGTTGTTATTTCGGGCATGAGCTAGCAGGCGACCGGGATGCTGGTGACGAAGCCCAGCTGCACCTATTCCTTAGTAATCAAAGAAATGCAAATCAAAATAACTCTGAGATCCCATCTTACACCTGTAAGAATGACTAAGATCAAAAACACTGATGAGAACTTATGCTGGAGAGGGTGTGGTGTAAAGGGAGCACTCCTACATTGTTGGTGGTAGTGCAAACTCTTACATCCCCTATGAATTTCAGTATGGCTATTTTTCAGAAAATTAGAAAACAACCTTCCTCCATTCCCAACAATACACCTTTTGGTATACACTCAAAAGGTGCTCAATTGTACCCTAAGGATGGATATATATATATATATATATATATATCCTTATTTATTATATATATTCTTATTCAAAGTATTGTACATATGCAACTTATTTAACAATGTAATGCAAATCTCTAGTCCTTGAATATTATTATTATCAACTGTTTAGGATATAAGGGAAATGGAGGTTAGCAGTTAATCACCGATTACAATAGAACTTGTATTCACATTAGTTATATTTTCAAAGTCAAATAAAGATGTATTTTTGATTTATGTTTCTTCTCTGGCCTTCTGATCTCTGTGGCCTCTTGTCAAGCAGGGATTTCTCTGCCTGAGTTAGGGACTGTCTCATGGCAAAGAAAAGGGAGATAGGGGAATGAGCAAGTGAGGGCACTAAAAGAGTGAAGGATATTCAAGGGCAAGAGTTTACATTGATTTCTGTCTACTGGCATTGCATTTTATTGAGAAAAATGTCTTCACCTGAGTTGGGGACTTTGGTACAACAAAGGGGATGGAGAGTTGGAAGGGAAGAGATGTTGGTTGATTGGGGCTGTGAGAACTGAACTGAAGGAATGGGAGAGTTCTGTGGGCAGGCAGACTACCTATTCTTAAGACTTGTATAGGCTTCTCTTAAACAGGGGATGCCTGTCTGAGTTGGGTGTGGGGGCATGTCAATGGGTGTGTAGGATTTGAAGGAAAGATGGCATATAATTTTGTCCATGGGAACTAAGGGAGTTGGAAACTCAGCATATTGGTGGCCTGTTATTCTCAATTATGTGGCCTGCACTTCTATTTCTTATGTTTTAATACAATTATGTTTTAAGGTTTATCTGGAACAATAAGATCAAGAGATAAAATTAACGAGATATTAATAGAGAATAAAAAGTGAAATTACTTCTACTTGCAGATGACACTATATTATCAAAATTCCACTCCAAAATTTTTGAAACAGATCAACAGTTCTAGTAGTGTAGCAGCCTAAAAATTAGCTTACAAAAATCAGTAGATTTTTTGGATCTAAAGAAGTTATTTAGGAGGTAAGAACACTGGCTGCTCTTTTAGAGGCCTTGCGTTCAATCCCCAGCATCCACACAGATGTTCACAACCATCTATAACTTCAGAAGAGTCATTGACCTCTCTAGTCTTCAGAAGTACAAGGTTTGAATGCTACACACACACACACACACACACACACACGTGAGAAAAAACACACATACCCATAAATAAAATGGCAATAAAACTGGTTTAAAATATATTAAATTTTGAAACACCAATGTCATATATCAAATCATATATCAACTAAAATTTCTATGACATTCTTCACATAAACAAACAAAGAAATATAAATCTTAAAGTTCATGTCAAATAACATAAGCCTCTTGATATCAAAAGCAGTCCTGTTGAAAAAAAAAGTGATATTGGAGAGATTACCATATTATTTCTTGAATTATATTAGAGCGCTATGATAACTATTAAAAAATCATAGTGTTGACACAAAACCAAACAGGCAAATCAATGAAATAAAACAGAAGACTAAAGCCTAACCAATACTTGATACAGTTACCTGATATTTGGCAAAGATGTCAAAAATAACACTCTTGAAGAAAGAGCATCTTCAACAAATGGTGATGATAAAACTGAATGTTCATTTATAGAAGAATAAAATTAGTCATATATAACTCCTGGCACAAAAATATCAATTTCAAATGATTCAGAGAACTCAGTGTGAACCTGAAATGATGAAACTGCTAGAAATAAAGCATAGAATGCACCCTACAGATAGGTGTTTCAGGAAAAGAATTTATGACTAAGACTCTATTCACTCAGGATTTAAGGCCAACCACCTACAAATAGAATTTCATAAACTAAAAAGCTTCTGTAGAACAAAGGAAACAATCAATTGAGTGACAGAAATCCACAGAGTGGGAGAAAAATCTTTTCTAAGTACATATTCAAAAGGGAATTAATGCAATAAATATATAAATGACTCAAGAATCAAAGAATAAAACAAATGATTCAAATAAAAATAATGAGCTAAAGATCAGAATAGAAGGTTCTTAAAAAAATAAAATAAATATGGCTAAGTCATATATTAAAATGTGACCAACACCTTTTGCTGTGAAGAACCTGACCATGAGGATTTTTTTGAGGACTGAGGAAGATTTTGCTATTTTTAGACTAGAAAAGTGGTTGAGCACTGTAAACAGATCTTAATGTGCCATCATAGTCAGAGTTTGGAAAACAATAGTGGTGAGTGCAAAGTGGTATAAGGAGAACCATCTCAACAAGTTTCAGAAGGGTTAATATTAGCAACTGGGATAAGGACCTTTCTTATGATATTTTGCTGAACAATGTGACTACCTGAGGCTAAATTAAAAGGCAATATATCAAACCAATCAATGAAGCTGTGAGAATAAAGATTCAATTGCACTGGAAACTGCAAGACATTTGACATGAAAGAAAATGGAATAGCTTTTAAGGGGAGCTGAAAACAGGAAGCAGAATCCAGTCAAGAGAGCATAAGTTAAGAAGCTGGAGGGAAAGCACTATCTAAGCCCTCTAACATCAAACATGTAGCTACAGGGTTTGAAATTTTCCTTGCTGTGTTTCAGTCTTGCTTTGGCTCATCATTTCCTCACTGTGGCCTGATTTATCACTTTTGGAATGATAATCTGTATTCAGTGACATTATATGATAGAAATATATAATTTGCTTTTGGATTTTACAGATTACAATTAATAGATTGTCTTACATCATAGAAGAGGTACCAGATTTTAGACTTTTAAATGGGGTTAAGACTGAAAGACTATGGAGGCATTTTAGGCTTAACAAAGTACATTTTACATTATGATATGGACATGAGAGTGTGGGGGCACAGCATAGAAAGTGGTAATTTAAATGAGGAGACTTCAATATTCTTGAGCATGTGAATACTTGATCCCAGGTTGGTGATACTCTTTGGCTAGGATTAAGACATATGACTTTGCAACAGTAAGTTTCAAAAACCTCCAGTCAGCCCCAGTTTTCTCTATGTGTTTCCAGTTTGTTGTTCAAGATGTGAACTCTCAGCTGCTGTTCAAGTTATCATATCTGCCTAATGACTTGCTTCTTTGCAATGATCATGATTGTCATATACTTCTGGAACCATTAACCCAAAATAACATTTCTTCTACCTTGATCATGGTGCTTTATCACAGTATAGTAAGGAAAATAATACAATATCCTTACCAATTACATAGTTAAAAGAACCTTTGAGACTTTGCCTTACTCCAGTCAGAATGTTTAAGGAAAAAAAATCAACTGACAAAAAAAAAAAAGCTAATGAGGATTCAGAAAAGAAAACCCTCATTTTATGTTGTTGCTACAACTAGGGTAATCAGTGTGGAGAATTTTCAAAAAGCTAACAATAGAGTTACCATATGACTCAGCTATACCACTCGTTGACACATGGACAAAGAATTTGATATGGAGACACTCGCTAAACTATGTTCATTGACACTTTATCCACAATGCATACATAGTTAAAATAACTGTTCTGAAACTTGTAATGAAAAACTGAAAACATGTTACATTTGCAAAATGAATTTCATTAATCTGTAAAAATAGCTAAAATCATGAAATTTGCAAGTAAATGAACTCAACTGGAAAATACTATGAGTGAAGTAATCCAGACCCAGAAAGGTTAACACTGTGTGCTTTCTCTCATTTGAGGATCCTATGACCAACTCATGAAAGTAGAAATGATTGTGGCAAGAGGCTAGAGAAGTACCTTTAGAGCTAGGAATAGAATGATAGGACACAGGTGCCATCAAGAGGGAAAAGGGAGCACTGAGCTTTGAGTGTAAAACCAGCCAAGTGAGGTTTGAAAAAAACCCATGGGGAAACATTTTTTTGGATTTTCTGAGAGGCACTCGGGAGGCAGAGGCAGGTGGATCTCTGGGAAACATTTTTTTAAGTTTACTTAAAATTATATTGTAGTAGTTTGATGAAAAATTGTAATTACTTGGCTTGTTTTACATCAGTTTGACACAAGCTAGAGTCATCAAAAAGGAAGGACCCTCAATTGAGAAAATGCCTCCAAAAGATCAACCTGTAAGGCATTTTCTTAATTAGTGACTAATGGAAGAGGATCAAGTCCATGTAGATGATGTAATTCTTGCTCTGGTAGTGCTATGTTCTTTAAGAAAGTGGGTTAAACAAGACAGTAAGCAGAACATCCCCATGGACTCTGCTTCAGCTCCTGCCCCTAAGTAGACTCTGTGCTTGACTTCCTTTGATGATGAACAGCAATGAGGACATGTAAGATGAATAAACCCTCTTGTCCACAACTGGCTTTTTGGTAATGATGTTTCATTGCAACAAATGAAACCATAGTGCAGGCTGCCATAGGATCATATACTTTAAAGCTTGGTCTACATTTGAAATTGTTTGGGAAAGAATAGGGGGTGTAGCTTTGCTGAAGGAGAAGATGTGCCACTGGGAATGGGATTTGAAATTTTAAAATTCAATGTCCCAGTTAGTGTTCCCCACCTCTGACCTGTTCTTGTGCATCAAGTCTATTCTCTCAGTACTGCCCCAGCACCATGCCTGACTCACAACCCTCTCTTTGTCACTTATTCCTCTTTGTTCTTCATGGCTGCATTGTTATAAGTCTCTCAGATCCCTTTTTAATCTTATTGGTATACTCCTTATGTGAGAAGTCAGACCATAATCCTTTATTTTCTCTTTGGACTCAATCTTTTCCTTGATGTGGAATATCCTTCTCTACATGTGCTATTTTGTTGTTTTTTGTTTTTTCGAGACAGGGTTTCTCTGTAGCTTTGGTGCCCGTCCCGGAACTAGTTCTTGTAGACCAGGCTGGCCTCAAACTCCTAGAGATCCTCCTGCCTCTGCCTCCCCTCCCGAGGGCTGGGATTAAAGGCGTGCGCCACCACCGCCCAGCAACACTTGTGCTATTTTTATTTGTTGATGAATAAAGCTGATTGGCCAATGTCTTAGCTGAGTAAATCAGGAGGGAAATCAGAACGGAGAGAGAGAAAGTAGGTGAAGTCAGAGTGACACCATGTGGATGCCAAAGGAGACAGACAAAGTGTTATGGTGGACCACAACCTCATAGCAATTCATAGACTAATATAAATTGGTTAATTTAAGATGGAAGAGCTAGCCATGAATATGGCAAATGGCACACCAATGTGAAACAACTACATCCACATAAAACCTGACAAAGTTTGGGAAGAAATTCTAGACACACACAAAAAAAAACAGAGTTAAGCATGTCTTCTTGATAGTAGCATATTTTCATATAAACTCTCAAACAGCTTTAGTGGCAAAAACTGTGTAAGCTCTTTAAGGGAAGGCTTCCTGGTTCATCCTGGCAGCATGAACTCTAGCTCATTTGGGAGGTCCTGCATTTGAATGAGGATTCTGAGCAGTGTACTACAAGTTGCTTAATGGTAACCTAGACCCACTCTACCCCTGGAGCTAGGGCACTTAGCATGGCTTGCAGAGGCAATGAACATATTTTTGCCATGTTTGATGGGGCAGGACAAACAGGCAAGCTGTGACATTGGTCCTAGCCACTGCTGCTTAACAATTAAAAAAAGAGTGCTCCTGGTCAAAATATGATTACAGATACACAATAAAGACAGATGCACGTGAAAAAGTCCTCTAAATGGGTCACAGTGTTAGATAAATATATGTAGGATTGGAAGAGTGAAGAAAAAGAATATAGACAGTTTTAAAAAGTTAGGTTTAAAAAATAAAGTCTTTAAAGTGATAGTAAAAGTAATATAAAAGAGTACAGACAGACATAGATTAAAGAAATAAAGAAAAATAAGTCTCATGAAGATGGAATATACACAAAGAGTCTGAATTATGTATATGATTGGGTTTGCTTTGAATTTTTGGACTGCAGAGACATATTTAATTCTGGGTGCTGCTAAGTTAAACCAACATAAGGTATCTTGACTTCAAAATTTGGGTCTAAGGATATGTTGCTTTGAAAAGTGATTCTGTTTTTGTTTCCACGGAAGATGAGAACCTATGGATTCCTTGCAGGTTAATGTGGTTTGGTAGAACAAGACCCCTTGAAAGTTCTCCATGAACTCTAAAAATACTTTGCCCAAAAAAAAGGGGAGGAAATAATTTGGAGAAAACTATGCCCAAATTCCAAAAACAATTGTTTATAAATGTTTGTTTTTATTTAAATGTGGATATGATATAGATATAAGCACTTTATATTGGTATGGAATTTGGGGTATTGATACAAATTTAAGGTCAATTCAGTTATATGTATATTTCTACTCTTGTTTAAGATATGGTGTTTGTACAGATCATCTAAAAATGTAATTAAGAAATACATAAAAATAGATATTCATCCATAATAGTCAAGCTGTAGTCATGTTAGTTTGTTTTTTTAGATATATAGAGACATATTTAAGTGAGAGAGATAGTCTTCAACACTCCAAAGACCTACAGAACATGGCATTTAAAATGTTTTAAGAATTTAGACTTTTCTCAACAGTGAGACATGTTTGTTCCGGAAGCACCAATTCCTTCAAAGAAGTTGATGGGCATTGAAGAAACTCATTATAGAATTTGCCTTGAATGTGACAAGGTTAGCCATTTGGACAAGAAACTACTCTTTCTTGGACTGCTTTATTATATGCTGTATAAACTGGACATGCAGGACCCACAGAAAAATACCTGCTAAATTTGCCTAAACAACATGTGACAGTCCTTCAGGGATCCTGCTTCATAAAAGAGTCTGCAAGACACTCTGAAGAACATAGAAGTAAGCAACTGCTGAACATTGCCATTATATGGCATAACAAGTCTTCAACTCTTCAAAGACCCCATGTTATATGTTTTTTTACTATGTTAAAGTTAAAACCTTTCTTTTCAATTAGATAGAAAGGGGAGATGATATCGGATGTTCCTCTGTATATATGTTGCTTTTATTGGTTGATGAACTGTTTGGGTCAATGGCTTAACACAATAAATCCAGGTGGGAAATATCATAATGGAGAGAGAAAGAGAAAGAGTAGGCAGAGTCAGAACAATGCCATGTAACTGCTGAAGGAGGCAATGCCAGACTGAACATTGCCAGTATGCCACAACCTCATGGCAATATCTAGATTAATATAAATGTATTAATTCAAGATGTAAGAGCTAGCAAGGAATATGACTAGGTTATTGGCCAAACAGTATTGTAATTAATATAGTTTCTGTGTGATTATTTGAATTTTGGCATCTGGGAAAAATGAGCAGTCTCTGTGTACAGATACCCAAAAACTTTAATAAAACTATGTTGTCTTACTGCCAATGTCTCAGTCTCAATATAGCTACACAGCCAAACATAGACTTTCTGAGTTCCGAATTCTTATAGACTTTAACAACTTCTGCCACTGCACAAGCAAATGATCCTAAAGTCTCTTTTGTCTAATATTTTACAGCTTTCTATTCTAGTAAATATTGTATCTCTGAGATATTTATCTCTCGAGAAATATTTTAAGTCTAAAACAATTTTAAGTTTAAACTGTTAAGATTAAACAACTTTTATCTGAGGATTTGTAAATTTATTGGGTGTGGTTAAAGAATTTGTAAAATCTGTAACAAAAAGTGTTCTTAAAACTTGTAACAAAAGTTTGAATCTTAAGTTTCTACATGTGACTTAACTCTTATTTAGAAAAAATAGAACCATTTACTGCATATGTAACTAGAACTTAACTCTTCCTTAGGAAAATAGATAGCATTATATAGCAACCACGGGGCTCCATCTTGGCTGATGACATCATCAAGTTTAAGCAACCACAAGATTGCCAGCATCTTTTCTAACATTAAAGAGTACATGCCATGTAACTTCAAACTCTAAATGTGATCAGGTGACATAAAGCAGCAATTATAAAACTTCACAGTACTGATAAGCTCTCTGTTTATCAGTATATTTTGTATTTAGACTAAGGAGATGTGGAGGCTGAAAAATGCGGGCCCATTTCCACCTTGTCTGATGTTCAGAGTTTTGGAGATTAACAGGCTTAATTACCCCTTCTAACTCAGGAGGTGGTTGCCTGCCTCTATTTTAGTTAAGGTAGCTGCCTGCCATCCTGATGGGTGGTCAGAATATGCAGCTATACTTCTGCTTCTTTTGTAACTATGAGGTCACCTAGGGAGGTGCAGTCTTTAGCATACAGGATTTAGGGCACCTTAGCTACCTAGACAACAGAATGCTAAGGATTTGATGTCTCAGAGTGATAACCTTGACTGTTTTAGTTAACCTTTTGTATCATGTTAATAAAGTCTTTTCTTACCTTCTCCCCCAGTTTACATTGGGTATAAAAGCTGTGGGAAAATAAACAGGGGTGATTTTCAGGGTTTCAGTAATCTCAGGAATACCCTCCCAGTACTGTCTTATGGTTTCTGTCTTGTGATTCTATGTGTCTTTGTATCCTTTCCTTATATTTCTTAAATTCTCACATCCCTACCCTGGTAAGAAGTATTTTTGTTCAGGCCAGTTCTCAAAACAAAAGCAAGTCTTAAAAATATTTTGGATTGGTATAGATTTTTGTATGATAATAAAAATTTTAAAAAGTTATGGAAATCTGCTCAGATTAACAATAGCTGACTTGGAGATTTACACCTAGCTATTTATGTTCAACACCAAGCTCCTAGAAAATTTAGATAAGTAACAACATATGTTTAAAAAATATGGTACATTTAATAAGTAATATCTAAGAATTTCTAAGGTCTAGTCATCTTCAGAGTACTATTTGTCTAGTTTCTTTGTCTTTGCTCACTTTGATAAGCTTTAGCTATTTGGATGAACTAAATCATACAAAAAACTCTGGTGTTCTTGTACGGTGAACAATAAAAGGATAAAGACATTCCCTCTCATCCTATGGACTATAAATAGTTTAAAATTTACTCCATTTACTTTTTGAAGTATTATTTCAATGCTAAAGGATCTTTAATAAAATCAACTCAATTTTTTTTTTTATTTTTATTTTCGAGATAGAGTTTCTCTGTAGCTTTTGGTTCCTGTCCTGGAACTAGCTCTTGTAGACCAGGCTGGCCTCGAACTCACAGAGATCTGCCTGCCTCTGCCTCCCGAGTCAACTCAAATTTTTAAAGCTGAAATTAACATGGATAAATTTGTAAAACACCATTCTTAGGAAAGCATCAACTTAAACAGTTATAGATAATTAAGATGTAAAAATTAATGTGTTTTCAAGGTTAATCATGAAATCAGGTATACTTACCAGATGAGCACAAAACTCCTCAGAGATTTTTTTGAATAAAATGTTTAATGAGAAAACGTACCATAATAGACAGAAATGTGACTATCAGTAACCCTAAAGTTTCCAAAGAAGATAGATGGAACATAATGACCACACCTGAAACTGCCCCATATCTCACCTGCTGCCAGAACTCTGTCCAAGCTGTAGACACTTTCCTGGACAGCCAGAGCTACACAGAGAAACTTTGTCTCAAATAATCAAAACAAACACAGTTGTCTGAGTTCTACACCCCGTACAGTTTCAGGGCACAAAAGCTTATCAGCTATAACTGTGACCACAGCTAAGGCTTCTGTAATTTCAAGGCTGCTGGCTGAGATGATGAAGCCTCCTAGAATACTATAGTCATGACTTGGTCATAATTCTAATTTTTCTTTAGGTCCCCATAAGATTATCAGCACCCCCAATCAACAGGGTCTCTGTTTGATAATGTGAAATCTTTTGTTAGAAAGACTTATCCAAATTTATTTTGATTTAATTCAATTTTGGGCAGTTTCCAAACACCCCTTTTTCTAGTAAGAAGCAAGCATTAAACCTTAACAAAAGAATTTTTACAATCTCAAAGTAAAATACTGAAAAGTATCTGGGAAAATTCTAAACATCTTCTCTCCCTGTCTGATGTCAAAGAACTCTTCAGATCTTTATCTCCTTTCTATTTTGTTGACTGCAACACAGTTATTTCATTGGGCTGGTTCTACTTCCTGTTACCAGCTTTCCTTGACAGAAATCCCACAACTCTGGCTTCTCCAAATTCTTAAGATCTCCAAAGCAATCCTGGCTTCACCCTACATCTTCAAGCAATGGGTTTTCTTGACCTCCAATTGTTTTCTGTGTTAGCCATGTGACTTGGTACCCTTTCTCAGTGAGGCATTCTCATCTGGCTTGCTCTGAGTCTGGCTTCCTCTGTGATGCCTGCAGACTGACTCTTTTCTCTTTCCAGAATTCTCCTGTTCTCATCATTCTGCCTCTACTTCCTGCCTTGTTGCCACACATATACTTCCTGCCTGGTTACTGGCCAATAAGAATTTTGTTAAAATAATACAATATAAATGACAAGGTACAAGACCATTGTCCTACAATACTTCTACTTTTCTTTTCAAAACAAGAACTCTGAATCTAATCTCCTTTGTTTAGCTTTCTACCTGACCATTATTAAGAACAACTTGAGACCAGCATTCTAAAACAAAGAAAACCATCCATAATCCATTTTTGGGAATATGGGCATAGTTTTCTAGGCTACTTCCTGTTGACTGGGGGTGCTGATAATCTTATGGGGACCTAAAGACAATTTAGAATTATGATCAAGTCATGACTATAGTATTCTATGAGGCTTGATCATCTCAGCCAGCAGCCTTGAAACTGTTCTGGGTGTAGAATTTATACAACTGGAATATCTGCTCCTATTGGAGATTTCTCAGGGTGTCTTCCTTGATCAAACCTGACTTAGCCCAGAATGAATCCATAGATTCTCATTTTCTGTGGAAAGAGAAGCAAAACCTCTTCTCCAAGGTAACATACCTTTTGACATAATTTTTTTTTCAGATGTATTTTTTTTTGAGAAAAGGAAAAGAAATAAAAGTTTCTGCCTCCTCCCAGCCTCCCATTTCCCTCCCCCTCCTCCCACCCTTCTCCCCCCCCCCCACTCCCCTCCCCCTCTCCCCACTCCTCTCCCCCTCCCTCTCCAGTCCAAAGAGCAGTCAGGGTTCCCTGCCCTGTGGAAATTCCAAGGTCCTCCCCCCTTCGTCCATGTCTAGGAAGGTGAACATCCCAACTCAAGGTATTTTTAAAATATATATGTTGAATTAATCCAGTGGCATTTATAATCAAGTGTATTTTAGCATTTGTTTCTCCTTCCTAAGCCATCAAACAATTCAAAGGCAACACTATAACATACAGTATCTAGATACTCTGTGTAGTTTCCATCCTTATGTGGCTTTATTTGAACATCTATTTTATTTTTATTTTTCATTTTTTCGCTTATTGAGACAGGGTTTCTCTGTATATCTTTGGCTGTCCTAGAATTCACTCTGTAGACCATGCTGTCTTTGAACTCCCAGAGTTCTGCTTGCCTCTGCCTCCCAAGTGTTGGGATTAAAGGTGTGTACCACTCCACCCAAATTGGATTAAAGGTATTAAAGGTGTGTGCCACCGTACCCAACTACTCTCTCTTTTCTCTCTCTCTCTCTCTCTCTCTCTCTCTCTCTCTCTCCCTTATCCATTTTCTTTTTAATCCCAGATATATATATATATACATATATATATATATACATACATATATGTACACATACACACACTATAGACATTTTAGAGGTTTTCTTCATCTTTGAATCTATCCTTACTCTATATCTCTTTTTTTGACCACATGAGTCTTTAATTTGCTAAGTGATATGGCTAGGATTAAAGCCATGATTTTGACATCTGGATAAACCCGAAGAGATTTTGTACGGTGACTGGGGTTTATTGTTTTTGGAAACAAGAGCAAGCATGTTGCAGTATCGTAGGAGGTGAGTCCTGAAAGCAATGACTGGAAACAGAGACATCTTATGGTCAGATAGAAGCCTGGTATAAGGAAACCTCCCAAGCATTTACAAGGAATAGTCAAACCAAGACTTGTAGCAATAGTGGATACATAGTGTGAACTGGCCATCTCCTATGACCAGGTAATTCTTACAGTGGAGGGATTGAAGTGCCAACCTTTCCATGTAACCTTCACTCTGTAGTCTGTCCTGCCTATGGAATTTACTGGGTTAAGGGTGGCCTAAAGATTGAGGAAGTGGTAAAATAATGACTGGTTAAGACTAAGAGCCACCCCACAGGCTAGATGACCCATAGACTTAGTGTAGAATCAAATATGACTGGAGGAAATAAATACCATTGTTATGATGCCTAACAATATTTTTCTATACTCACAGATTAATGCCTAGCCTAGTTGTCATCATAGAGATTTTGTCCACCAATTTATGTAATCTGATGCAAGGACCCACAGCCAAACATTAGTAGAAATTAAGGAATCCTGCAGAAGAGGGGGAGGAAAGATTATAGGATCCAGAGAGTTCAAGGACACCACACGAAAACCCACAGAATTAATAATAGGGGCTCAAAGGTACTCACAGAGACTGAACTAACAACTAGAGAGTCTGCATGGTACTTACCTATGCCTCTTCATATATGTGGCAACTGAACAGCTTGGTATTCTTGTGGGACTCCTAACAGTATAAGCAGGGGTTGTTTCTGACTCTTTCATGGGCTTTTGGGATGACACTCCTAATATTGGGTCACCTTGATACGCAATGTGCTACTGATGACCATGGGGACAATGCTCTTTCTGAACAGAAATTGAGGAGGAGTGGACGGCATGGCAGAAGAAGGGTGTAGGGGAGGGACTGTGAGGAAAGGAGAGAGCAGAAAGTGTGGTTATTCTTTTTTCTTCATTGGCTAATTTTTTTGTAACAGTACTGCAACATCAGAAGAGTCACCATCTTCAGGTTTCTTCAGCTTGAAATGTTAACATTCCTGAAAAATGAGACCTTTTCTCACTTCCTTACCTAGGTACTGCTCTAAGAATAGAGCAATCTTGCCTTTCTCTGGTGCCATGATTTTCTGACAGCCTTCCCTGACAACACAGTTCTGACATGACAAACTTATAGTTTGTCAAGAGTTTGGCAAAAGTCATGTGTATATGATAAGAAACATTAAGAGTACATTATTGCCTTTCAAAGTGTCTAAAATACAAAGAGGAAAAATAATGAATTTCTAGAACAATTTTCCTCTTCCCTTTAAAATCAGATTATATATATAGTGTTCAAATAAATCTTCCTTTCAACATTTTTTGAGGAATGACCAAAGGCTACATTCCAAGGCATTGGTTCTTTTTCACTATGAAAATAATTAAAGTTAAAATTAACTGATTTGTACAGGCTGAGTTTGTAGTATACCAGACACTTAGTGATTCATGAACAGTACTACTGTGCTAATGAATAAACAAAGTGAATTAGGGAATGTCTTATTGTCTTTCTCATTTTTTTCTCTGTAAGAATACCATCTCCATGATTGCATTTGTCTACCTCTGTATTCTTTGTAACGGTAACTCCTTTGTGTTCAGCACAACCTGGCACACAGCCATTATGATGTCTACTTATTGAAATAATATATTACCTGATCCTTCCGTTTGCTTGGTTTTATCATACTACTATAGGTTTCATTGCAGTTTGAAAAGAATATAAGTAGTAATTTTACACTGCAGAAGCATGCAATTTGAGGAAGAGAACAGTCTCTGGAATCATACCTCTTGAGTGTGAAATGCATCCTACAAATCAACATTGCTTGACCTTGTCTAAGTTCTGTGTATTTCTGGTCTTCTATTTACATATTTGCCATTTGGAGGTCAATGGCCCTAATTTATTTCTCATGGTTCTATGTGAGCTTAATTATCTAGTGTATGTTGAGAGCTGGGAATGATGCTTGGGAATTATAAATAACAGTCCTTTTTGTAATACTAGTTTAATTACTAATAACATTCAACTCAATGTAACAAATGTATGTTTCAAAACTATGTGAAAATACCAAGAAAGATAAAAAATGCCTTGATAGTTACTGTATTTAGCAAAGTGTCTAAGAAACAGTGAATTGTAATCAAATTATGGGAACAACAAATCTCAAAAATCTGATTTCCATTGTTGTAGTCCCACAGAAGGAACTCCTTTTAATATTTTGGACAATTCTCCTAGACAATAAATATACTACAATAAGTTAGGTAGCCTCATGGTATCCTTCTTTTCCAGGACACTTGAATGAAAACAAAGTAAAAGAGTGTGGTTGAAAGACGAAAGAAAGAGATGGGTTCATATGGCATCTGCCTATAGAGTAACAGAAAATAAGAAGAGTGCTGCAGGAAAAAGCTCTTGGGAGTGTTTTCATTCTCAGCATTCCCCAGGGGAACCTTATCTCTCTCACACTTAAATTGTCAATGATAATCCAGGGGAAATATGAAATGAAATCATAAGAAAAGGTTTTTTTTTTCACTGATGCTCATAAAAGTCACATTACATCTTTCTAGTGGAAAAATCATTCTTGCCTCTTCTGGGAACATTAACATATTTTCTGTTTTACAATAAGAGTAACTATTAAAAATTTTTCAAATTATTGTTTGTTTGGTTGAGACAGAGTCTCGCAAAATATCCCTGGCTTGGTTGGAATGCAATATGTAGAACTGGTTGGTGTTTAACTCACAAAGATGTGTTTGCCCAAGTGCTAGCACTAAAGGCATCTGCCACAACACCCATCACAGAAATGATTGATTCGAAAAGTAAATCAACATCAGAAATAAAATATTTTAAATGGCAATATGTCATGTCATAAACACAGTTTGTTAAGACAAAACACGAGGACTAGTAAGGGAATGCGGATACTATAAAATAAGCTTACTACTGACCAAAATTTAAGAACTTTTGTCACACTCAGAATGTAAGGTCAGTGCTTTAAAGATGCTGTGCATACGTTTTTAAAATCCAAAGTAATGCAAGTACATGGAGAAATTTTATGGCTTCCAATTAATTTTCTGAATCTTACAGCTGAATAACCCCATATACCTCATGTTACCAGGCTTTCAGCAGCTACAGATACTTAGCCATCACTTGGTTGTCCTGAACTTCATCTATAGTAGCAAGCAAGCATAGACAACCAAATGATATAGGGTTCAAATGCTTTTGCCATTGTTTACTCCTCATTTTTCCAAATTATTTCAAGAACATTATCAATTCACTCATTCTCTATGAGGACAGCATACCTTTTATATTGCTTTCCTTCTAAATTGCACATTATCATCTGTAGTGGCATTTTATTTGTATTTTAATAAATAAAGCTTGGTTGAAGATCAGAAAAGTAAAAGTCACACTAGCCAGACTTACAGACCAGACAGCAATGGCATACAACTTTAATCCCAGTAGCCACACTAGTTTGTCATAGAAACTAGCAGGTAGTGGTGCAAGCTCTTAATCCCACAACTGGAAAGGATTATAAAACGTGAGGAGACAGATCTTGATCTCAGTCTCATTCTGGGGTTTCATGGAGACAAGATCACCATTTTAAGACTGAGGTCAAGGTAGGGGCAGTGGTTAGCATCTTTGCTTTTCTGATCTTCAGGTTGAATCCCAATATCTGTCTCTGAGATTTTTTTTTAAATCATGCTTCAATGATCTTAACAAAAATCATAACTATCCAACTCAGTCATTAAAAAAGGATAGTTTAATAGACTCACACTTTTTAGCAACAAAATAAACCTTATATTGCCTTTTTATATTAAATTTCTAGGTATCTTAAACTGTGGTATTCAATGCTTTTGAAAATTATCAATAATTAATTCTCTTGGGGGGTATATACTTTCAATGTGAAAGGGCATGGAGGTTCCCTTATTTGTCTCCAAATGAAAAGCTATAAAATATAAATAACTTAATTAGTTATAGGGTCAGGATTGTAGTCTGGAAAAATATGAATTATAGGTTCATTTGTAAAACTTTTCAGCATCTTATGTGATATAAGGCCTCACTGAAGCTGATTGTGCTTGGAATGATATACATGGAACATAGCTCCTTGTAATTAAAAATTAAAGCCAAAAGAATTTCCCTGGGATTTTTTTTAATATTTATTTATTTATTATGTATATAATATTCTGTCTGTGTGCATGTCTGCAGCCAGAAGAGGGCACCAGACCTCTTTACAGATGGTTGTGAGCCATGTGGTTGCCGGGAATTGAACTCAGGACCTTTGGAAGAGCAGGCAATGCTCTTAACCACTGAGCCATCTCTCCAGCCCCCTCCCTGGGATTTTATAACACATATTTTCTGATTACAAAATTAAGCTATAGTTTTTGAAACCTAGCTTCAAGGTTACAATTTTTGTTTCTCTCTTCTAGAGAAAATACAAAGTTGTATTAAACAGAAATATTTATTTTGTAGTAATGCATTATTATTAAAATATTTCTTATATTCAAAGAGAGAGAAACTTTTGCTAGATATCACAGTTCAATTAATAATTCAGCTTGACCTAATGTAGATTTAAAGCTGCTATCTTACTGTGTACTAAACCTATTTGTTCAAACTGCCTTTAAGAGAACAATATCTAGTCAACCTCACTTACCTTGGTTTTCCTTTGAAATTAAAGTTTTAAAACCTAACTCAATTCATAGTTGTTTTTATTTCAAATCTGTAATTATTTATTTGAAAACAAAGAAAGTTTAACTTTCCTAAAAAGAATGAAGTCAACACATAAAAGTGTGAGGGGTAGAGTTTCTTCCAGGTTCTGAACAACAAAATGTGCTGACTGATTCAGGCTGGGGACCTTAAGGTGAGAGATGTCTTTAAACCAGACCACACAGAGAGCTTCATTCCCTGTATGGTATTCTCTTTTTGTTAAACTTTTCATTTATTTTTACATACTGACTACATTTTCCCCTCTCTCCTATCCTCATGTTCCCTGCCCCCCCCACCCCCCACCCACATCCCTCTGCACCTATTTCTCCAACTCCATTCAGAAAAAAAACAGGCCTTCCACGTGAATCAACAAAACATGGCATGGCACAAGTTAAAGCAGGACTGCCGGAGGCCCTTATTACAGGAAGTGGCAATTAATATTTAAGGTGTCAACCCACCAGAAAATAATTTCTGTTGGAGAAAATTCATATTTGTAAAGTTTGCAAGAGACTCCAGAATATCTTTTGCTTCTGTCTGTAATTTTATATGTGCTAATTTGCATTCTCTCCTTAGCTGCTATTGGGAATTTCCCATAGTTTTAGCATAATGTGTGTGTATTACATGATTAAAATCCTGATCTTCTGGGAATTTTCATTTGTAGATTTTCAAGAAAGTGGTTAAGGATAGCTGTATTACCCATTTAATATAGATAATATTAGCTTATACAGCATTTTGATTAATAAATCCAAAACGGTGTTATCCATGTCAGGGTTTATAAGTGTCCATTAAGAGCTGTCTTGGAACTCAGCTTAAGAAAACAGCTGTATTGTACCCAGCTGCCAAGATAGCCATATATTACCAACTGATATAAAACTTCAAAATAGCCTTAGATCAGATCATTTGCACTTCTAATGGCTTTTAATATAAACTAGTCATAGAAAAATACAATCTTATTTATAAAGACTTGTAGCCAGCAGTCTGATTTGTTGAGCCAACATACATAGTGCCAAGGTACATAATTGTGAGACCAGGTCTAGCTGATAACAAATTCTTACCTCAGTTTTGTGAACTTTGTTCAAAACCATGGGAAAAGATTCCCTAACTGGCCAGGGCTACAAAATATAAATTAACTTCATAGCCCTGAGAAAGAGTTACACATTTCCCTTTTCACAGTCAAGGGTTAAAAGCAGTACAGATAAATATATTTTAATATTTAAAACTTTTAATATCACTGTGCCTTGCAGAGTACCAAATAAGCTCATCTGTCATGTTTATGACCCCTGCCCTGCAGCTCCTGCTTCAATGGGCCTCTGAGCTTAGCTCAACTCAGCACTCCATTCTGTCTGACAACAATTGCTCTTTAGAAACAGTGTTCAGTCTGAGAAAGTTCAGCTTTTACAATTAGCAATCACAACATGTTTAAGCTATTTATACACTTGGTAATATAGGATATAGCACACAATTTTCATATTTCTTTTAATATCGTTAGTAGTTTAGTTTTAGAAGGCTACCTCTATAGATAACAAAAAGACTTTTCCTTGAGCAGTCTTTGCAGACTGTGGGTTGCAGTCCACTAATTAGGAGGAAAAAAAGTGCTTTTTCCTTGCTATTGCGACAATTTATCTGGATTTAGTGTTTAAGAGCTGTCAAGAGGACACTTTCTTATCATTTACTTCAGAAATGGTATGGTGACTTTCAGATGTCATGCCTGGAAGATATTGTGGGTCTTTATAAGCTTTGAAGAACCAAGAAAGCAGTCAGAAACTTAGGGACTATCATGACAGAAACCTCATGATAGATAGACAACAAGTATGAGAGAATTGGAAGGGAAACATGAAGAGTAAAGAAAGAGCTAGAATGAAAGATAAAGAAATCTGAGAATGTAACAAAGAAACATCATGAGAACAACATTAAAAGAATAAAGAAAAAATCTATCAAAACAGATTTGAGAATGCTTTTTTCCTAACCTCCTCAGATAGAAAAGGTTTAATTTAAACTGACTCCTTTTAATTCCTTTCAAAGTCTTTTGCTGCTATAGGCTTGTGCCCCAGACAGGAGTAAAGGACCAAGCTCCTCTCCCTCTATCAAGGTTAGGCTAGGCAACCCACATGAGGATTGGGTTTCCAAAAGCAAGCTCAAGCCTCTAGCAAAGGTCCTGATTCCACTGTTAGGAGCCCTATAAAGACACCAAGCTACACAATTGTGACACACATGCAAAGGGCCTAGGTTAGCCCCATGCAGGCTCCCTAGCTGTAAGTCCAGAATTGGTGAGTGCCCACAAGCTCAGGTCAGCTGTCTCTGTGGGTTCCCCTGTCATGACTTTGACTCCCCTGGCTCTTACAATCAATCATCTCTCTCTTCCACATGATTCTAGGAGCTGTACCCAGTGCTTGGCTGTGGATCTCTGCATCTGCTTCCATTATATACTGGATGAAGCCTCTCTGATGACAATTAGGATAGTCACCAATCTGAATACAGGAAAATTCCAGTACAGGCACCATCTCCAATATTGCTAGGAGTATTAGATGTGGTCATCCTTGTGGATTCCTATGAGTTTCCCTGGCATCAATTTCTCCCTAACCCCAAAATATAGCCTCCACATCAAGATATATCTTTCATTATTCTCCCCATACATTCCACTCCAACCCTCCCAAATGGATCCTTCATGTTCCCATACCTCCATGGTCTCTTCTGCCCCTGGTTTATCCAGGAGTTCTCCTCTATTTCTGCCCCAGGGAAATCCATGCATCTCTCTTTGGGTCCTCCTAACTCTAGAGAAAGAAGTGAAATACAGTGTGACAAAAACTTTAATTCTAATAAAGAAATTGGAGAAGATACAAGAAAATGGAAAGATGTCCCAAGCTCAGGGATCAATAGGATTAACACAGTTAAAAAAAAAAAAAAAGCAATCTTACCAATAGCAATCTAGAGATTTGATGCAATCCCCATCAAAATTCCAACACAAATTTTCACAGACCTCAAAGGAATAATACTCAAATACTCAACTTCATATGGAAAAACAAAAATCCCAGGATAGCTAAATCTATCCTTTATAATAAAGAAGTTCTGGAGGTATCAACATCACTGACTTCAAGCTCTACTATAGAGCTATAGTAATAAAAACAGTATGGTATTGGCATAAAAACCGACATGTGGATCAATGAAATCCAACTGAAGTCTCTGACAAATCCAGACAGCTGTGAACATCTTATTTCTGACAAAGAATCAAAAATTATACAATGATAAAGAGAAAGCATCTTCAACAAATGGTGCTGGCATAATTGAATGTCGGCATACAGAAAAAATGCAAATATATCCATATCTATTGTCTTATTACAAAACCCAAGTACAAATGTATCAAAGACCTCAACATAAATCCTGTTACACTGAAATTGAAGGAAGAGATTGTGGGAAGTAGCCTTGAACACATTGGCACATAAAACAGCTTCCTGAATAGAATACTTAAGATGGATGCTAACAAGAAATCCCACACTAGCTCAGAACTGAGTATAATCAAGGATTATTTTTTTTTAGGGATAGACTTATAGATCACAATCTGTTAGGCTAAAATTATCTCAAGGCCTGTACTTTGAGGCCTGTAGGACAGAGAAAAGCCTGGCTTGAGTTCAGGGCCTGTACCTCGAGGCCTATAGGACAGAGAAAAGCCTAGCTCAAGTCTGAGAAGACCAAGTGAGGATGAGAAATCAAAATCTAGGTAGATGCCCCTTCAGCCATAGGAAGGGCTTGGCTACTGTCATTAGCTGGAGGTACCCACACATCACACAATGTCACTTAACCTATATAAGTTTGATGTGGGAGTGATTTCTTTCTAATAAAGAAACTGCCTTGGCCCATTTTATTGGTTAGAACATAGGTGGGTGGAGTAAACAGAAGAGAATGCTGGGAAAAAGAAGCTGAGTGAGGAGTCACCATGATTCTCCCACGCCAGACAGATGCAGGTTAAGATCCTCCCTGGTAAGCCACCTCGTGGGCTACACAGAATATTAGAAATGGGTTAGAACAATATGTAAGAGCTAGCCAATAAGAGGCTGGAACTAGCCGGGCCAGGCAGTGTTTAAAAAAAATACAGTTTCCGTGTAATTATTTCGGGCATAAGCTAGCCATGTGGGTGGCCGGGTGCCAGGGACGCAGCCCTGCCACTCATAATGCAACATAAGTTGATGTTCACAGTAATAAACTGAGTTCCTGTTTTGACTTGACTCCCTATCTTGTCTGATTGTCCTGCTTCGTGGTGCTGTGGATCTGATTGTCTTGTGTTGTGGAATTGCAGAACGGGTTGATAGTCCACTCATCTTTTCCTTGGAAATAAGGCTAAGGAGATCTAGCAACACAAGGTTTACATTGGCACTTATAATATAAGAGGCCACATGGGATACAGATATAAACAGAGAATTCTCAACAAAAAAATCTCAAATGGCTGAGGTACACTTAAATAATTATTCAATACCCTTAGCCATCAGTGAAAAGCAAATCCAAATGACTTTGAGATACCATTTTATACCTGTGAAAATGGCTAAGATCAAAAACACTAATGACAGCTTATAAGAAGAGGATATGAAGCAAGGGTAACACACCTCCACTGCTCATGGAGTGTAAACTTACATAATCACTTTGGAAATCAATATGGCAATTTCTCTGAAAACTGGGAATCAATCTACCTCAAGATCCAGCTATACCCTCTTGGGCATATACCCATTGCTCAATTATGTTCATAAAATTGTCATTTATAATAGAAATGTAAACAACTTCGATGGCTCTTAACCTAAGAATGGATTAAAAGAATGTAGCAATTCATACATTGAAATATTACTCAGCTGTTAAAAACAATGACATCATGAAATTTGGTTGCAAATAGATAGAACTAGAAAAAAAAGCATTCTGAGTGAGGTAAGCCAGACCCAGAAAGACAAACTTGGCATGTACTCACTGATAAGTGTATATTAGCTTTAAAGTAAATGAGAACCATACTATAATCCACAAACCCAGAGAAGCTAGGTCTTCACTTCTTTCCAGTCCAGTTTAATGTCAAGAACCTCAGACTCTGGCTCCTTACTCAAGACCCACTGTGGGCAGGCAACCACAATAGGAAGAGGGCTATATTCCTCGAAGAACTCCACTATGTGGTGACCCTTTTTATAGGCAAAATCTTGTTGAGTTTCCTGGCTACTAAGCCAATAAAAGAGACCCAGGGTGAGGCTGCTTGTATTCGTGGATCCAGTGATCCTGCATACATGTCCTTGATTCCAATGAGTTAGTATATGGTGATAATGGCCCTGTGGTAGCAGAAGCCATAGCCTCTGGGGTCTTTCTTCATTCTGATCTGTATCATTTTAAATCTTAATGAAATATCATGGAATATTGTAGGGACTTTATAATTCTATATAATACAAATAATGAATCATTCTGTTCTTTGCCTTTGTGACAGCATCTACTTGGTCAATGCCTTTCTATAGCAAAACCTGTAGCCCCATTTCCATTCTCCACACCAACCAGGACACTGAATGACTTTTCTTCTCTCATTTGCTGTCATAAAGAAAACATTTATACATGTGTTTCTCCATTGGGTCCCAGGTCTTGAGAGGGCAATACTTCAAACTCCCCATGTGTTTTCACTCCATCCATGCTCCCCTTTAACTTTCAACTTCCTCCTCCTATTCTACTCTTCTCTCTGTTAGGTCATGTCAGCCTCCAACATCTCCTGTTCTTCTTTGCATCTTTGTTCAGTGGTCTGGGCTATCCCACTTTTCATAAAATGCACAAAACCAGAACACTTTTTAATGATGATCTGGCCCTTGTTCAATTTTTTTCCTTCTTTCTCTTTGTTCTTTTGCATCTTCTTTTTCTTTTTTCCACTCCTGTCTCTGCTAAGGCACCTTTCTAGAGTCCTTCTGCTGTCAGTTTGCTGAAGAAGCTGTAGGGTTTTTTTTTTTTTTTCTACTGACCCATCCAGTTAATCAAAGAGGAAATGCAGCACTTTGTCTGCAGCACATGGCTCAAGCTAGGCAGACAGTGGCTGTTTCTTGTTTTCCTTGGTGACAAAGAGTCCTGCCTGAGAGCTGTCTTCATAGCCACAAAAGAAGCTGCTCTTAGAAAAGTGTTTGGAGAGCAGTCTAAACAGGAAATATCCTGCTGGCATTGTACACGGTGCAAGGAGACAATCTATGGAACACCGGAGCCTAATTCATAGTTTTAATCTTAAAATATTCATGTTCTATCCTCCAGAATCAGAAGACAATATATATTCACAAGTTTACTCATTTGCTGAAAACAGAAAAAAAGGATTAAGGTGATCTACAAACGTTGAAAACAAAAATACAGATATTGATTGGCTACATTTGTTTTTTATCTGGGTCAGTTAGTATTAATGACTTAATCCCTTCCAAAACGTTGCTAATCAGGAGCAGAAGGAGAGAGAGCACGAGCAAGAAACTCAGGACCGCGAGGGGTGCACCCACACACTGAGACAATGGGGATGTTCTATCGGGAACTCACCAAGGCCAGCTGGACTGGGTCTGAAAAAGCCTGGGTTAAAACAGGTCTCGCTGAACATAGTGGACAATGAGGACTGCTGAGAAGTCAAGAACAATAGCAATGGGTTTTTGATCCTACTGTACCTATTGGTTTCGTGGGAGCCTAGGCAGTTTCGTGGATGCTCACCTTNCGGGGGAGGGGGAGGGAAATGGGAGGCGGTGGCGGGGAGGAGGCAGAAATCTTTAATAAATAAATAAATTAAAAAAAGATTTCTATATAGTATTTCTCAGTCCTTTCCCCCATTTGATGTGTTTTGTGTGGTTCAATAAATACAGAGCAAAGCTGTTTCTTAGAGACAAGGCAAAGAAACAGGGAAACCAGAATCATAAGATACCATTAAGGAAAATGCAGAGCTAGACTCATACAACAGAGAGATGATGACAGGAGATGAAAGAAGACACAATGAAAGAGAAGTAGAAAATTTAAAACCAGTCTCATTCTTGGTAAAAATACTCCATAAGGAAATGTTTTGATTTTTATTCTTCATGTGACACTGACTCATATTGCATTCTCTGAGATAATAATAATCAATGCCTTTAAACCACACTGATAGAAGGGCAGATTACTTTGAAGATTTGATCTCATTCTCTTCTATTGTTAATTGCAGAATGGCATTTTAATGTATTCACAGAAGTATAAAAGAATATTTGGATTTAATAAGGCTCACAGATAGAATACAGCAATCATAGTGAGACAGTTATGATGTGAATAGGGAAAACAAGCTGACTGATTTGGGAGCTAAGAGTTATTTAGTAATAGCCTGCACTTTGTGTCTTTATTTTCAATTTTGATAGGTATTCCCATTAATGAGAGCATGCCTCCAAAGTCATTTGGAAAACCACAACTAAAATGGGGCCTATATACTAATTTTTCTTTTAAATTCTATTAACTCGATGATTACCTTAGTGTCTAAATTTTAATTCCTGTTAAAACATATTGAAAACTCAGAACTCAGATAAAAAGCAAACACAGCTAGTTATTATGTACATACTTATTTTACTCAACCACCGTATTGATATGATACCACAAATTCAATATGGCTTTGACTATTTTTGAAATTTTAGTATTGTAATAATTATGTAATTATTTTCACTTATATATTATTCCCTTAGTGATGATTTCATACCTCTCCCACAATTATGGACTCTCATTTTGGAAAAAGAAATCTAAATAATCTCTCTCTTCTATAAGTTGCTTAAAGTGTTTTAACAAGCAACAGAAAAGTAATTAATTCAGAACTTGGCACCAGAGAGTGTGTTCTTTCTGGAAAAAACCTCACTGTGTTGTTTCTTGTATGGATGTGGAATATTTTTGAATTTCAGACTGGTAAAGTGTTTGGATTCTATAAGCTGAGTTTGAAGGGCCACTCTAGTATACTCCCAAGAGTACTGAGAACAGCTCAGACAATGAAGGTATAATTCAAGAAGTTCCAGAGGGGAATAACAAGAGGCTTCTTTTGTCATATTTTGACAAAGAATTTTGCTACCTTCTAGCCTTATCTTAAGGGCTTGACTGAGGCTAAATTAAAAGTAGTGGCGTAATTTCCTTAGTATATGACATGTAAATACAGCATAGCTATAGCTTGGTTTTTACTGATTTCTCAAGTCTACAGTGAAAAAGAACAAACATCACAAATAAATATAAAATGTGCAGTTTGGAGAGAAAAGGGGTGTTAGGATGCTTAATGTAATAACTAGGACACATGCTGAAAAAAAGCTGGAACTGTTAAGAAAATTAGGGCTGTCTTAATTATCTTTATATTGCTGTGATAAAACATCATAGCCAAAGCAACTTACGTTTAGAGTCCACGATTGCAGATTGAAGCTATTAGGCAGAAAGCAACAGAAAGAACAGGTAAGAGCCCACATTTGAACCACCAGCAGAAGGAACAGAGAGATAACTCAAAATGTCATGAGCTTTTTGAAACCTTAAAGCCTTCTGCTAAGTGAATACTTCCTGTGGCAAGTCCACACATCCAAATCTTCTGCAAATAGTCAAATAGTTGCCAGGTGGAGACCAAGTATTCCAATGTCCAATACTTAGGGAGGACATATTATTCAAAACACCAAAAGTAATGTTAAAGAAAAGTCTTGTTTTCACTGAAAGAGTAAATATGGTGTCCTCAGGACAAGATACTGATCTCACCACTAAGCGCCCAACTTGTGAAAGGGAAAGTCTGAAGAAGCATTTTGCTCCTAGAAAGTTCTCACATACAAACGTGTTAGTGAATTTGATTCAAGGGACCAGAATCTATCCATCTGGCAGCCAAAAGTGGTGGTGTTGTCCATATGAAACTGGTTTTGGACATATAAAAAGTTTAACAGGGAGAATGGTTGTGGATTCTTCCTATAACGTCAGACAGCTGCTGAGGTCAAAGTGTGGCAGTCTTGGAGTTGCTGGTTGAAGAAGGCCATGAGAAGCCAGGAGGTCATCAGAAGCCATTTCATAAAGCTTTGAAAGTGAAGCCTGTGTTAGAATACAGCCCTATGACATTGGAGATACTAGACCAGTGGTCCAACTGTCATTAAGAGGTGAATATATAGAATAGAACAGTATAAGAGAGACATGTGAATCAGGTAACCAAACTAAATAAACTGAGCTGTTTTTTTCACTTTGGCACCAGTCATGGAGTTACATGATATATTATTTGGCTTTCTGGGTTGCAGTCCTGTTTTAGTCCAGAGATTCCTCACTATGCTCCCATCACTTTTTTAGAGTTTTCCTAATTTAGTTATTTTAGAAAGAAGGTCTCTCAGGCATTTGACATAGGCATTTGAAAAATTGGTCTTCAATTAGTGATGCTGTTTGTGGACTTGGTGTGGCCTTACTAGAAGAAATGTGTCATGTAGGTGTGGGCTTTGAGCTTTATATCCTTGTCCCAATTTTCACTTTCTCCCTGATGCATGCTTACTATTGATTTCTTAGTTTCTTGATCAAACTTCCTGGTGTCATTTCTCCTCTTTCCAAATGAATCCTTTATCTCAAACAGTAAGCCAGCATACACTCTTCTAGGAATTGGTCTTAGTCATGTTGCTTTCTTTATCACAGCACAAGGCAAGTACTTTGCTGACTGAGATACCTTCCTAGCCCTATCACTAATTTTAATGATGGATTGAATTATTTAATAAATATTTATCAGTATTTTCTTTCATATAGGGAAATGTATACTTCTCTGACACACTGGGTTTTTGCTTAATGATGTAATTTACTTAGCTGCATTGGATGTTAACAAATATACATTACTCATGCTATGCATAATGAGAAAAATATACAATGGGTAGATATTGATCCAGAGAGAATCCATGGATCCATCACATTTCTAATTTTCTTCAGAGCAAAGGCAATCACAACTTTGCTCTCAATTATCACTGCCTGGGTATTTGTAGAAAACAAATGTCTTGAAAGTCAGAGATTTTATCTTGTACTAAGACAGAGGGAAGATTCTTCGGCATAAAGAAACCATTTTTTATCTGAAATAATATTCAGACAAGTATGCAAAGAATCCCCTTCAAAATTCTGGAGTATCTAAAGTTTATAGTTCATTAATTATGGCAGGTACTCTTTAGGCACATAAAATATACTTTTACCTATCATTAAATAACATGACTCTTAGGCTGTCTACTAAAGAAACATTTATTAATTTTATGCAATTTAATTTATAATCTATAACTAGTTCTCGGTTTTTGTTAAGAAAAGTAAAAATTGTCTTAACATATTACTATTTTTCACATAAATAAATACATTTATATGTTAAATTATGATAAAACACTATCACAAATATGTTGAAAATTTTCATCTAGAGGTATTTCTCAAAAACAGCCTACAAATTCTAAAATGGAACTATAGGAAAATGAAGAGACTAATATAGTAAGACTGAAGGAAAATGTCATTAAACTAGACCGGAATAAAATGATATAAATTTGACTACATAATAATGTCCACTTCTTCAAGCAAGATGCTTTAATTATTGCATTACCAAAAGAGGTATTAAAACAATTGAAACATTTGCTGGCAGCTTTTTACTATTGTGTCCATAATTATGAGCCACAAAGGTGCTGCTTTTCAATTGCATAATGCTCAGGAATTAGACGGAGACAATTTTTCTCAGGGAATTTATTTGGAATATCTATTGTTTGATACAAATACATTTGGTTAATTGGGCAATTTTGTTGCCTTCATTAAATTCTGCATTTGATGACAGGAATGTTATGTTAATATCATCTTTACAAGAAATAGAAGCTATCATTCTTCACTAGAGTTTTTAAGTTAATCTTTCTGCTAAAATTAGTACATTGTCTGGAGTTCTCTGAAAGATCTTGTCTTTTTAGAATTTATGAACTTGCCTTTATATTTACTATGGTTACCTATACCCATTATATGTGTAGATTTGGCCTTTTCTTAATGCTTTTAAAAACTAAATAGTTAAAACTGTGCTTGCCATTTAATGAATCTGAGAAGAATGTACAATTCACTTTGCAGATGACATTTTGTTAACAAGTAGTATTATAAATTGTGATTTCATTTGAGAAAGTTCTAGACAATGACTTGTCATGAAAGGAACAATCTGAAGACTGAAATATTAATTTCACATAATAAAAAAACTTGCCTCAAACAGATTGGTAGTATAGAATGTTTTTGAAAGAAAAGGTATGCCATCATGTGTAAATGGAGGCTGTTCATCCCACCCAGTCTCACAGCCACTATTAAAATAACAACTTAGAAGCTTAATATTAATTATAAATGTTTGGCCAATGGCTTAAGCTTATTACTTGCTAGCTCTAACTTTTAAATTAACCCATTTTTAAAAATCTAACTATTGCCCTTTAGTCATAACATTGCCTGTCCACTGGCATCTTATTCTCTTGAGTGGCTTGTTGGTATCTCCTAGACTCAAAACTTCTCCTATATCTCTGCTTGGATTTCCTGCCTGTCTCTATATTCCCTTGCAATAGACAAAAGCAGTTTATTTATCAACCAATGAGAGTAACATATATTAACAGTGTACAGAAAGAGATACTACAGCATTTCCCCTTTTCTTTCTAATAAAAAGGAAGATTACTAACTTTAACATAATAAAATTACATATAACAAAATTGTTTACAAGCAAGAATTGCATTTACAATATTTAGTATATTTGTATTTGACAAAATTAAGGAAGATACACTATCATCTGCCTTATCTTTGTGAGTCTAAAGTTTCATATCTAATTATCGTTTACTATAAATAAGGAAAATAATAATTAACTAGTCTTCAGTTCCATCACTGAACTCAGAAAGATATATTGCCTGAGTATATAGGAAGTGTATTGCAAACAACTTCCAAAACTCTAGAAATGAAAGTGACGTCAAGCTGCCTGAACAGTCACCCAAAGTTCTTTTGCAGCATTGGGCATCCATCTTCAGTCTACAAGCCTAGAATATCTGGAAGATACTCTACATTGAATCAGCAAATTTGAAATACTATATCGGCAAAATTCATCAGTCACTTTACTCTATGTTATGTGGAATGTCTGGCAGCTTCTTCTGTGAAACAGGAATGCTGAAGGACCATCCTACCTTGTTTTGGCAAAGTTTAGCAGTTGTTTTCCTTTGGGTCCTGCATTTCAAGTTTATACAGTATATAGTCAAGCAATACAGGCAAAAGTAGTTTCTTGCAAAAATGGCTAGCCTTGCCATAGCAAAAGCAAACTACACAATGATTTTTGATGCCTATCATCCTCTTTGAAGTGATTGGTTCTGCCATGATCAGAATGTCTCATTGTTGAGAAAATTCTAAGTTATTAAACTTTAAATGTCATATTCTGTAGGTCTTTGAAGTGTTTTAAGATTACCTATCCATCTGAAATATATCTCCTAATATCTAACAAACCTAATTAACACGATTATAAGTTTGACTATCATAGATTACTATTACTCTATATTTTTATTTATATATTACAATTTTAAATGAGCTTCATAAACATAATACCTTAAACAATAGTAGAAATATACATATAGTATAACAAAACTGACCTTAAATTTGTATCAATAAGCCAAAATACATACCAATGTAAAGTATTTTGAGATTAACTGTGTTTTGTTCAATTAAAGTAGATTCAATAAAATAACTCCTTTTATTTTAATTATCTACCCTTTTCCCTATCATTTCCATATTACATCCCTGTTTCATATTTAGAAAGATATTGACTATGACCAATAACAATTTATAATCAGCCTCCTTAAATAAAAAACAAACAGTCATAAACAATATTTTGGAAATTGGGGGTATACTTCTCTACATTACTTACTGCTGATTGTTGGACACTGGTAATCTTAGGGGAAGCCTGAGAAAAATTAGAATGATGGTTAAATTTTGGCTGTAGTCATCTGTGAGGCTTCATCATCTCAGCCAGTTGCCTTGAAGCCGTTCTGGAGGTTGCATCACCTTGGCCATCACTCCTTTTGGAGACCTCTCAGAAGGTTTTCCTTATTCAAGCCATAGTATCTTGGAAAGAATCCACAGCTTTTCATCTTCTGTGGAAACTAAACTGAACTTCTTTTCTAAATCAACATATCCTTAGAAGCAAATTTCAAAATCAAGATATCTTTAAACTATATGTGTTGGTTTAACTTAACAGCCCCCACAATCAAATGTCTCTTAGCAGTAAGCTTATTAATAGTAAAAAGTAAAAATAAAAAACCACAATTGTATACCTAATCCATACTCTGTAAATTTTCCATCTTTATTTGGATTATTATAATTTTCATTACTCTATTCCTTTTCCAATGACCTTATTTTATTATCTTCAGATTATTCTTTTAATCTATGACTGTCTCTATCTTTTTTTCTTTCTCCTGCAACCTTATGAACACTTTTTCAAAAACATTGCGACCCATTTAGCAGTTTCTTTTTGGCTGAATCTATCTTTACTGTGTATCTGTAATCCTTTCCTGACCACTGCTTTAAACTTCTAAGCAGGTGTGACTAGGATCAAAGTCATAAACTTTGGCTGCTGGCTCTGCCCATCTAGGCTTTTCAACATGGCTAAGGTACCCAAGAAATCATGATTACTTTCTGTATACAGTGCTAGGAGAAGCCTCTTTACAGCAGCCTATGTAAGAACCTGCAGGAACATGCCATGCAGTGCAGAGTTGGACTCTTAAGCCCAAAGCTGTGCTCTCAAGTCAACAGGCAGAGGCAGGGTGGAACCTCTGTGTACTGCTGCTTTGAGAGAACCACAGGAGTCTGCCATGTTGTAACCAGAGGACACACTTTAGTACTATGGACCGCAATGAGAGACATTAACTATGAAGCTGTTTTTATCTCCATTTATGTATTCTAGAATGCTTTTAGAAAGCTTTCATCAGCCTTATGTAAATTCAAGAGCCTCATGTTGGTATACCATTTGTAAACAGATGTTTGTCATCATACCTGGTTCCACACTCACATTAAAAATAACCACCCAGAGGCTTAATATTAATTATAAATATTTGTCTGATGGGTCAGGCTTATTTGTATCTAGCCCTTACATTTAAATTAAGTCATTTCTATTAATCTAAGAATTGCCACATGACTATGGTCTTACCAGTCATCTGGCATGCTGTTCCTTGGGTGACTTAATGGAGTCTCCCGGATTCTACACTTCTCTTGTATCTCTGCTTGGATTTCCAGCCTAGCTATATCCTTCCTTGATAGAGGCCAAAGCAGTTATATTTATGAACCAATAAGAGCAAAACATATTCACAGCATACAGAAATGCATACCTCAGCAAACTTGTAAGTCGGAAGCATTTAAATAAATCAATGAATAACTGATTGAAATATAGAGCCTAGAACCAACCTATTAAAACTTATAGAATTTATCTTCATAACTCAACTTTCAATTCAGTCTGCCCTATTGAATTCTTTCTCTATGTTGAATTTTCTCAATAATTAGTATAAGCTATTTATAATCGTAATAAGACCTAATAGACTTTGAAAATTAACAGAGTATTGCTCTTAACCCTAAAAACTCATGTTTTATGAAATGAAAAGATTCATAACATTACTAGATTATAATCAGTAAATGAAACATAAAAGAAAATATAGTCCTTAGTGCTGCGGGCTTAATGAGACATATAACACCAAACTACAAATACCAGCATTCTAGTAGACTAACAGAGTTTGGTAATAATAATAATAATAATAATAATAATAATAATAACAATATATTTTTAAAATTACAAAAAGATTAAACCTGATTCATTAACAAGCAACTGCATTTAACACACATTGCCTCAAGATATAAAGGTAAGCAGAGAAAGATATAAAGATATAGATACAGGTATATTTAGTATAGATAGATATTATAGCATATATATAGAGAGATGAATTATATATGTACATAATATATATATATATTTCTTGAATTCTGAAGTTTTTAAAGTCTAAGACAAAATTTCTGGAATTGGGGCTACATCTAAATTTCTTACTCTTGCAATTGAGTAACATAAATGTCATAATTTGAATCTAGATACTTTCTAGAAACTTACAGAGATAGTCTTAGTTACCAGTTTATGGTGCACTTATGCTGTGGGACAATGGTTTGTACCCTGTCTTTTGTATTTTAAGAAAATGTTGATTTGCCAGTACCCAGGCAGAAAGTATAAGTGGAGAAACCAGGCAAGAAGTAGAGGTGGAGCAATAAGAATTCTGGGAAGAGGGAAGATTCAGTCTGTAGTTGTTATCTAGACAGAGAGTAAGCCAAACACATGAGAAAGCAAGATGTGACTGCCTTGCCAAAAAAGGTAGCAAGCCACATAGCTAACACAGATAAGTATTATAGGCTCATATAAATTATACGTGTTAATAAGAAGCCTGAGCTACTAGGCCGATCAGTTTTTGATTAGCATAGACCTCTGTGTATTTCTTTGGGACTGCACAACTGCAGGAACTGGGCAGGACAGAAACCTTAGTCACCAGAAGGACAGGGTGGGACAAAAACCTTGTTCAACAAATGGTACCCATGTGGACAACTGCATCCACATAAAGCCTGAGAGAGTTTGGGAAGTAATTCTAGACAGAAAAGAATAAAGGTAAGCATGGATTATTGATAGAAGTAATTTCTCAGGTAGGCTCTACTTGCTAGAAAGCAAGCGCTCTCATCTAAGAGAGGCTTCCTGACTCAGCTTTAGCTGCAAAACCTTGCAGCTCTTTTAAGAGGTCCTGACACAAAAATACATAAATAGTGTAAATGAAAAGCTGACTGCATACTTTTTGGTAGTGGCAGGGACCTTGAAATGGCATAGGCATAGAGTTGCAGCAATGAACATGGCTCTAGCCAGTACCTCTGAATTGAGGTAAGACTCAGAGGAAAAAGCTAAGGAATGGGCTGGATCCATCCATCAATGCCACAGCTTTAATCCTAGCCATATTGCTTAGCAAATTAAATACTCATGTGGTCAGTAATAGAGAGATGTACAGTAAAGACAGACTCAAAGACAAAAAGAAAAAAAAAAAAACACAAAAATCCAAAAAGCTCTAAATGGTTTAGAGTGTGTTTAAAAATATATGTAGGTTTGGAAAAGAAAATAAAAAAATAAAATCCTTTAAAAAAGAAAAAGGAGAGTAGTTGGGTATAGTGGCACACACATTTTATCTCAACACTTGAGAGGCAGAAGCAGACAAATCTCTGTGAGTTCAAGGTGTAGTGGGCCCACACTTGTAATCCCAGCATTTGGGAGGTAGAGGCAGGCAGATCTCTGTGAGTTAAAGGACAGTCTAATATACAGAGTGAGTTCCAGGAGAGTCAAAGATGCACAGAGAAACCATGTCTCAAAAAGCCAAAAATTAAAAATGAAAATAAAAGAAATAGAGGTTAAAATAAAGCTATGTAAAGAGGGAAAATACCCACAGAGTCTGGATACCATATATTATTGTACTGTCTTTGAATTGTTTGATGTCTGAGGAAGGAACAAAAAGCTGCTAAAAGACATTTGATTATAAATGCTGCT